>NW_026907979.1:300000-396136 GCF_033978785.1 Entelurus aequoreus
TAAGAAAATGTAAGAAAATGCATTTTTTACGAAAAACATTTTTTGCTAAAATGTCGTAAGGGGGGACCCTGTCGTAAAAATTCCAAAAAACTGACTTGCTTCAGCAGCACAATTCTGGTGCTGTAGTTGTAGGAGATGTCTTAAAACGTCATCAGGAGTCCCTACAAAACCTAAAAATGGCATAAAATGCTTTTTTTGGGAAAACTTTTTTTTTACAAAAAAAATTCAAAAAACAGACTTGCTTCAGCAGCACAATTCTGGTGCTGTAGTTGTAGGAGATGTCTCAAAACGTCATCAGGAGTCCCGACTAAACCTGTAAATGTAAGAAAATGCATTTTTTACGAAAAACATTTTTTGCTAAAATGTCGTAAGGGGGGACCCTGTCGTAAAAATGCCAAAAAACGGACTGGGTTCAGCAGTACAATTCTGGTGCTGTAGTTGTAGGAGATGTCTCAAAACGTAATCAGGAGTCCCTACAAAACCTAAAAATGGCAGAAAATGCTTTTTTTGGGAAAACTTTTTTTTTACAAAAAAAAATTCAAAAAACAGACTTGCTTCAGCAGCACAATTCTGGTGCTGTAGTTGTAGGAGATGTCTCAAAACGTCATCAGGAGTCCCGACTAAACCCGTAAATGTAAGAAAATGCATTTTTTAAGAAAAACATTTTTGCTAAAATGTCGTAAGGGGGGACCCTGTCGTAAAAATTCCAAAAAACGGACTTGCTTCAGCAGCACAATTCTGGTGCTGTAGTTGTAGGAGATGTCTCAAAACGTCATCAGGAGTCCCGACTAAACCCGTAAATGTAAGAAAATGTAAGAAAATGCATTTTTTAAGAAAAACATTTTTGCTAAAATGTCGTAAGGGGGGACCCTGTCGTAAAAATTCCAAAAAACGGACTTGCTTCAGCAGCACAATTCTGGTGCTGTAGTTGTAGGAGATGTCTCAAAACGTCATCAGGAGTCCCGACTAAACCCGATTATGGAAGAAATGAGAAGAAAATGCATATATTACGGAAAAAAAATATTTTGCAAAATGTCGTAAAAAAAATTCAAAAAAACGGACTTGCTTCAGCAGCACAATTCTGGTGCTGTAGTTGTAGGAGATGTCTCAAAACGTCATCAGGAGTCCCTACAAAACCTAAAAATGGCATAAAATGCTTTTTTTGGGAAAAAAAATGTTTACAAAAAAAAATTCAAAAAACAGACTTGCTTCAGCAGCACAATTCTGGTGCTGTAGTTGTAGGAGATGTCTCAAAACGTCATCAGGAGTCCCGACTAAACCCCTAAATGTAAGAAAATGTAAGAAAATGCATTTTTTACAAAAAACATTTTTTGCTATAATGTCGTAAGGGGGGACCCTGTCGTAAAAATTCCAAAAAACGGACTTGCTTCAGCAGCACAATTCTGGTGCTGTAGTTGTAGGAGATGTCTCAAAACGTCATCAGGCGTCCCGACTAAACCCGAAAATGGAAGAAATTAGAAGAAAATGCATATTTCACGGAAAAAAAATATTTTGCAAAATGTCGTAAAAAAAATTCAAAAAAACGGACTTGCTTCAGCAGCACAATTCTGGTGCTGTAGTTGTAGGAGATGTCTCAAAACGTCATCAGGAGTCCCGACTAAACCCGTAAATGTAAGAAAATGCATTTTTTAAGTAAAACATTTTTTGCTAAAATGTAGTAAGGGGGGACACTGTCGTAAAAATGCCAAAAAACGGACTTGATTCAGCAGCACAATTCTGGTGCTGTAGTTGTAGGAGATGTCTTAAAACGTCATCAGGAGTCCCTACAAAACCTAAAAATGGCATAAAATGCTTTTTTTGGGAAAACTTTTTTTTTACAAAAAAAATTTCAAAAAACGGACTTGTTTGAGCAGCACAATTCTGGTGCTGTAGTTGTAGGAGATGTCTCAAAACGTCATCAGGAGTCCCGACTAAACCCGTAAATGTAAGAAAATGTAAGAAAATGCATTTTTTACGAAAAACATTTTTTGCTAAAATGTCGTAAGGGCCCTGTCGTAAAAATGCCAAAAAACGGACTTGATTCAGCAGCACAATTCTGGTGCTGTAGTTGTAGGAGATGTCTTAAAACGTCATCAGGAGTCCCTACAAAACCTAAAAATGGCATAAAATGCTTTTTTTGGGAAAACTTTTTTTTTACAAAAAAAATTTCAAAAAACGGACTTGTTTGAGCAGCACAATTCTGGTGCTGTAGTTGTAGGAGATGTCTCAAAACGTCATCAGGAGTCCCGACTAAACCCGTAAATGTAAGAAAATGTAAGAAAATGCATTTTTTACGAAAAACATTTTTTGCTAAAATGTCGTAAGGGGGGACCCTGTCGTAAAAATGCCAAAAAACGGACTTGCTTCAGCAGTACAATTCTGGTGCTGTAGTTGTAGGAGATGTCTCAAAACGTCATCAGGAGTCCCTACAAAACCTAAAAATGGCATAAAATGCTTTTTTTGGGAAAACTTTTTTTTTACAAATTTTTTTTCCAAAAAACGGACTTGCTTCAGCAGCACAATTCTGGTGCTGTAGTTGTAGGAGATGTCTCAAAACGTCATCAGGAGTCCCGACTAAACCCGTAAATGTAAGAAAATGTAAGAAAATGCATTTTTTACGAAAAACATTTTTTGCTAAAATGTCGTAAGCCCTGTCGTAAAAATTCCAAAAAACGGACTTGCTTCAGCAGCACAATTCTGGTGCTGTAGTTGTAGGAGATGTCTCAAAACGTCATCAGGAGTCCCGACTAAACCCGTAAATGTAAGAAAATGTAAGAAAATGCAATTTTTAAGAAAAACATTTTTTGCTAAAATGTCGTAAGGGGGGACCCTGTCGTAAAAATTCCAAAAAACGGACTTGCTTCAGCA
The DNA here is from genome assembly GCF_033978785.1 of Entelurus aequoreus. Classification (NCBI taxonomy): domain Eukaryota; kingdom Metazoa; phylum Chordata; class Actinopteri; order Syngnathiformes; family Syngnathidae; genus Entelurus; species Entelurus aequoreus. The sequence goes on from NW_026907979.1 coordinate 302,869, forward strand.
GCACAATTCTGGTGCTGTAGTTGTAGGAGATGTCTCAAAACGTCATCAGGCGTCCCGACTAAACCCGAAAATGGAAGAAATTAGAAGAAAATGCATATTTCACGGAAAAAAAATATTTTGCAAAATGTCGTAAAAATTTTTTCAAAAAAACGGACTTGCTTCAGCAGCACAATTCTGGTGCTGTAGTTGTAGGAGATGTCTCAAAACGTCATCAGGAGTCCCGACTAAACCCGAAAATGGAAGAAAATGCATATTTTACGGAAACATTTTTTTTTCTCCAAATGTCGTAAAAAAAATTCAAAAAAACGGACTTGCTTCAGCAGCACAATTCTGGTGCTGTAGTTGTAGGAGATGTCTCAAAACGTCATCAGGAGTCCCGACTAAACCCGTAAATGTAAGAAAATGTCAGAAAATGCATTTTTTACGAAAAACATTTTTTGCTAAAATGTCGTAAGGGGGGACCCTGTCATAAAAATGCCAAAAAACGGACTTGCTTCAGCAGTACAATTCTGGTGCTGTAGTTGTAGGAGATGTCTCAAAACGTCATCAGGAGTCCCTACAAAACCTAAAAATGGCATAAAATGCTTTTTTTGGGAAAACTTTTTTTTTACAAAAAAAAATTCAAAAAACAGACTTGCTTCAGCAGCACAATTCTGGTGCTGTAGTTGTAGGAGATGTCTCAAAACGTCATCAGGAGTCCTTACAAAACCTAAAAATGGCATAAAATGCTTTTTTTGGGAAAACTTTTTTTTTACAAAAAAAAATTCAAAAAACAGACTTGCTTGAGCAGCACAATTCTGGTGCTGTAGTTGTAGGAGATGTCTCAAAACGTCATCAGGAGTCCCGACTAAACCCGTAAATGTAAGAAAATGTAAGAAAATGCATTTTTTACGAAAAACATTTTTTGCTAAAATGTCGTAAGGGGGGACCCTGTCGTAAAAATTCCAAAAAACTGACTTGCTTCAGCAGCACAATTCTGGTGCTGTAGTTGTAGGAGATGTCTCAAAACGTCATCAGGAGTCCCGACTAAACCCGTAAATGTAAGAAAATGTAAGAAAATGCATTTTTTACGAAAAACATTTTTTGCTAAAATGTCGTAAGGGGGGACCCTGTCGTAAAAATTCCAAAAAACTGACTTGCTTCAGCAGCACAATTCTGGTGCTGTAGTTGTAGGAGATGTCTCAAAACGTCATCAGGAATCCCGACTAAACCCGTAAATGTAAGAAAATGTAAGAAAATGCATTTTTTAAGAAAAAAATTTTTTGCTAAAATGTCGTAAGGGGGGACCCTGTCGTAAAAATGCCAAAAAACCGACTTGCTTCAGCAGCACAATTCTGGTGCTGTAGTTGTAGGAGATGTCTCAAAACGTCATCAGGAGTCCCTACAAAACCTAAAAATGGCATAAAATGCTTTTTTTGGGAAAACTTTTTTTTTACAAAAAAAAATTCAAAAAACAGACTTGCTTCAGCAGCACAATTCTGGTGCTGTAGTTGTAGGAGATGTCTCAAAACGTCATCAGGAGTCCCGACTAAACCCGTAAATGTAAGAAAATGTCAGAAAATGCATTTTTTACGAAAAACATTTTTTGCTAAAATGTCGTAAGGGGGGACCCTGTCATAAAAATGCCAATAAACGGACTTGCTTCAGCAGTACAATTCTGGTGCTGTAGTTGTAGGAGATGTCTCAAAACGTCATCAGGAGTCCCTACAAAACCTAAAAATGGCATAAAATGCTTTTTTTGGGAAAACTTTTTTTTTACAAAAAAAAATTCAAAAAACAGACTTGCTTCAGCAGCACAATTCTGGTGCTGTAGTTGTAGGAGATGTCTCAAAACGTCATCAGGAGTCCCGACTAAACCCGTAAATGTAAGAAAATGTAAGAAAATGCATTTTTTACGAAAAACATTTTTTGCTAAAATGTCGTAAGGGGGGACCCTGTCGTAAAAATTCCAAAAAACTGACTTGCTTCAGCAGCACAATTCTGGTGCTGTAGTTGTAGGAGATGTCTTAAAACGTCATCAGGAGTCCCTACAAAACCTAAAAATGGCATAAAATGCTTTTTTTGGGAAAACTTTTTTTTTACAAAAAAAAATTCAAAAAACAGACTTGCTTCAGCAGCACAATTCTGGTGCTGTAGTTGTAGGAGATGTCTCAAAACGTCATCAGGAGTCCCGACTAAACCCGTAAATATAAGAAAATGTAAGAAAATGCATTTTTTACGAAAAACATTTTTTGCTAAAATGTCGTAAGGGGGGACCCTGTCGTAAAAATTCCAAAAAACGGACTTGCTTCAGCAGCACAATTCTGGTGCTGTAGTTGTAGGAGATGTCTCAAAACGTCATCAGGAGTCCCTACAAAACCTAAAAATAGCATAAAATGCTTTTTTTGGGAAAACTTTTTTTTTACAAAAAAAATTCAAAAAACAGACTTGCTTCAGCAGCACAATTCTGGTGCTGTAGTTGTAGGAGATGTCTCAAAACGTCATCAGGAGTCCCGACTAAACCCGTAAATGTAAGAAAATGTAAGAAAATGCATTTTTTACGAAAAACATTTTTTGCTAAAATGTCGTAACGGGGGACCCTGTCGTAAAAATGCCAAAAAACCGACTTGCTTCAGCAGTACAATTCTGGTGCTGTAGTTGTAGGAGATGTCTCAAAACGTCATCAGGAGTCCCTACAAAACCTAAAAATGGCATAAAATGCTTTTTTTGGGAAAACTTTTTTTTTACAAAAAAAACCTCAAAAAACAGACTTGCTTCAGCAGCACAATTCTGGTGCTGTAGTTGTAGGAGATGTCTCAAAACGTCATCAGGAGTCCCGACTAAACCCGTAAATGTAAGAAAATGTAAGAAAATGCATTTTTTACGAAAAACATTTTTTGCTAAAATGTCGACTTGCTTCAGCAGTACAATTCTGGTGCTGTAGTTGTAGGAGATGTCTCAAAACGTCATCAGGAGTCCCTACAAAACCTAAAAATGGCATAAAATGCTTTTTTTGGGAAAACTTTTTTTTTACAAAAAAAATTCAAAAAAAAGACTTGCTTCAGCAGCACAATTCTGGTGCTGTAGTTGTAGGAGATGTCTCAAAACGTCATCAGGAGTCCCGACTAAACCCGTAAATGTAAGAAAATGTAAGAAAATGCATTTTTTACGAAAAACATTTTTTGCTAAAATGTCGTAAGGGGGGACCCTGTCGTAAAAATTCCAAAAAACTGACTTGCTTCAGCAGCACAATTCTGGTGCTGTAGTTGTAGGAGATGTCTCAAAACGTCATCAGGAGTCCCTACAAAACCTAAAAATGGCATAAAATGCTTTTTTTGGGAAAACTTTTTTTTTACAAAAAAAAATTCAAAAAACAGACTTGCTTCAGCAGCACAATTCTGGTGCTGTAGTTGTAGGAGATGTCTCAAAACGTCATCAGGAGTCCCGACTAAACCCGTAAATGTAAGAAAATGTCAGAAAATGCATTTTTTACGAAAAACATTTTTTGCTAAAATGTCGTAAGGGGGGACCCAGTCGTAAAAATGCCAAAAAACGGACTTGCTTCAGCAGTACAATTCTGGTGCTGTACTTGTAGGAGATGTCTCAAAACGTCATCAGGAGTCCCTACAAAACCTAAAAATGGCATAAAATGCTTTTTTTGGGAAAACTTTTTTTTTACAAAAAAAAATTCCAAAAAACGGACTTGCTTCAGCAGCACAATTCTGGTGCTGTAGTTGTAGGAGATGTCTCAAAACGTCATCAGGAGTCCCGACTAAACCCGTAAATGTAAGAAAATGCATTTTTTACGAAAAACATTTTTTGCTAAAATGTCGTAAGGGGGGACCCTGTCGTAAAAATGCCAAAAAACGGACTTGCTTCAGCAGTACAATTCTGGTGCTGTAGTTGTAGGAGATGTCTCAAAACGTCATCAGGAGTCCCTACAAAACCTAAAAATGGCATAAAATGCTTTTTTTGGGAAAACTTTTTTTTTACAAAAAAAAATTCCAAAAAACGGACTTGCTTCAGCAGCACAATTCTGGTGCTGTAGTTGTAGGAGATGTCTCAAAACGTCATCAGGAGTCCCGACTAAACCCGTAAATGTAAGAAAATGTAAGAAAATGCATTTTTTACGAAAAACATTTTTTGCTAAAATGTCGTAAGGGGGGACCCTGTCGTAAAAATGCCAAAAAACCGACTTGCTTCAGCAGTACAATTCTGGTGCTGTAGTTGTAGGAGATGTCTCAAAACGTCATCAGGAGTCCCTACAAAACCTAAAAATGGCATAAAATGCTTTTTTTGGGAAAACTTTTTTTTTACAAAAAAAAATTCCAAAAAACGGACTTGCTTCAGCAGCACAATTCTGGTGCTGTAGTTGTAGGAGATGTCTCGAAACGTCATCAGGAGTCCCGACTAAACCCGTAAATGTAAGAAAATGCATTTTTTAAGAAAAACATTTTTTGCTAAAATGTCGTAAGGGGGACCCTGTCGTAAAAATGCCAAAAAACCGACTTGCTTCAGCAGTACAATTCTGGTGCTGTAGTTGTAGGAGATGTCTCAAAACGTCATCAGGAGTCCCGACTAAACCCGTAAATGTAAGAAAATGCATTTTTTAAGAAAAACATTTTTTGCTAAAATGTCGTAAGGGGGACCCTGTCGTAAAAATGCCAAAAAACCGACTTGCTTCAGCAGTACAATTCTGGTGCTGTAGTTGTAGGAGATGTCTCAAAACGTCATCAGGAGTCCCGACTAAACCCGTAAATGTAAGAAAATGTAAGAAAATGCATTTTTTACGAAAAACATTTTTTGCTAAAATGTCGTAAGGGGGGACCCTGTCGTAAAAATTCCAAAAAACTGACTTGCTTCAGCAGCACAATTCTGGTGCTGTAGTTGTAGGAGATGTCTTAAAACGTCATCAGGAGTCCCTACAAAACCTAAAAATGGCATAAAATGCTTTTTTTGGGAAAACTTTTTTTTTACAAAAAAAAATTCAAAAAACAGACTTGCTTCAGCAGCACAATTCTGGTGCTGTAGTTGTAGGAGATGTCTCAAAACGTCATCAGGAGTCCCGACTAAACCCGTAAATATAAGAAAATGTAAGAAAATGCATTTTTTACGAAAAACATTTTTGGTAAAATGTCGTAAGGGGGGACCCTGTCGTAAAAATTCCAAAAAACTGACTTGCTTCAGCAGCACAATTCTGGTGCTGTAGTTGTAGGAGATGTCTCAAAACGTCATCAGGAGTCCCTACAAAACATAAAAATGGCATAAAATGCTTTTTTTGGGAAAACTTTTTTTTTACAAAAAAAAATTTAAAAAACAGACTTGCTTCAGCAGCACAATTCTGGTGCTGTAGTTGTAGGAGATGTCTCAAAACGTCATCAGGAGTCCCGACTAAACCCGTAAATGTAAGAAAATGCATTTTTTACGAAAAACATTTTTTGCTAAAATGTCGTAAGGGGGGACCCTGTCGTAAAAATTCCAAAAAACTGACTTGCTTCAGCAGCACAATTCTGGTGCTGTAGTTGTAGGAGATGTCTCAAAACGTCATCAGGAGTCCCTACAAAACCTAAAAATGGCATAAAATGCTTTTTTTGGGAAAACTTTTTTTTTACAAAAAAAAATTCAAAAAACAGACTTGCTTCAGCAGCACAATTCTGGTGCTGTAGTTGTAGGAGATGTCTCAAAACGTCATCAGGAGTCCCGACTAAACCCGTAAATGTAAGAAAATGTAAGAAAATGCATTTTTTAAGAAAAACATTTTTTGCTAAAATGTCGTAAGGCGGGACCCTGTCGTAAAAATGCCAAAAAACGGACTTGCTTCAGCAGTACAATTCTGGTGCTGTAGTTGTAGGAGATGTCTCAAAACGTCATCAGGAGTCCCTACAAAACCTAAAAATGGCATAAAATGCTTTTTTTGGGAAAACTTTTTTTTTACAAAAAAAAATTCAAAAAAACGGACTTGCTTCAGCAGCACAATTCTGGTGCTGTAGTTGTAGGAGATGTTTTAAAACGTCATCAGGAGTCCCGACTAAACCCGTAAATGTAAGAAAATGTAAGAAAATGCATTTTTTACGAAAAACATTTTTTGCTAAAATGTCGTAACGGGGGACCCTGTCGTAAAAATGCCAAAAAACCGACTTGCTTCAGCAGTACAATTCTGGTGCTGTAGTTGTAGGAGATGTCTCAAAACGTCATCAGGAGTCCCTACAAAACCTAAAAATGGCATAAAATGCTTTTTTTGGGAAAACTTTTTTTTTACAAAAAAAACCTCAAAAAACAGACTTGCTTCAGCAGCACAATTCTGGTGCTGTAGTTGTAGGAGATGTCTCAAAACGTCATCAGGAGTCCCGACTAAACCCGTAAATGTAAGAAAATGTAAGAAAATGCATTTTTTACGAAAAACATTTTTTGCTAAAATGTCGACTTGCTTCAGCAGTACAATTCTGGTGCTGTAGTTGTAGGAGATGTCTCAAAACGTCATCAGGAGTCCCTACAAAACCTAAAAATGGCATAAAATGCTTTTTTTGGGAAAACTTTTTTTTTACAAAAAAAATTCAAAAAAAAGACTTGCTTCAGCAGCACAATTCTGGTGCTGTAGTTGTAGGAGATGTCTCAAAACGTCATCAGGAGTCCCGACTAAACCCGTAAATGTAAGAAAATGTAAGAAAATGCATTTTTTACGAAAAACATTTTTTGCTAAAATGTCGTAAGGGGGGACCCTGTCGTAAAAATTCCAAAAAACTGACTTGCTTCAGCAGCACAATTCTGGTGCTGTAGTTGTAGGAGATGTCTCAAAACGTCATCAGGAGTCCCTACAAAACCTAAAAATGGCATAAAATGCTTTTTTTGGGAAAACTTTTTTTTTACAAAAAAAAATTCAAAAAACAGACTTGCTTCAGCAGCACAATTCTGGTGCTGTAGTTGTAGGAGATGTCTCAAAACGTCATCAGGAGTCCCGACTAAACCCGTAAATGTAAGAAAATGTCAGAAAATGCATTTTTTACGAAAAACATTTTTTGCTAAAATGTCGTAAGGGGGGACCCAGTCGTAAAAATGCCAAAAAACGGACTTGCTTCAGCAGTACAATTCTGGTGCTGTACTTGTAGGAGATGTCTCAAAACGTCATCAGGAGTCCCTACAAAACCTAAAAATGGCATAAAATGCTTTTTTTGGGAAAACTTTTTTTTTACAAAAAAAAATTCCAAAAAACGGACTTGCTTCAGCAGCACAATTCTGGTGCTGTAGTTGTAGGAGATGTCTCAAAACGTCATCAGGAGTCCCGACTAAACCCGTAAATGTAAGAAAATGCATTTTTTACGAAAAACATTTTTTGCTAAAATGTCGTAAGGGGGGACCCTGTCGTAAAAATGCCAAAAAACGGACTTGCTTCAGCAGTACAATTCTGGTGCTGTAGTTGTAGGAGATGTCTCAAAACGTCATCAGGAGTCCCTACAAAACCTAAAAATGGCATAAAATGCTTTTTTTGGGAAAACTTTTTTTTTACAAAAAAAAATTCCAAAAAACGGACTTGCTTCAGCAGCACAATTCTGGTGCTGTAGTTGTAGGAGATGTCTCAAAACGTCATCAGGAGTCCCGACTAAACCCGTAAATGTAAGAAAATGTAAGAAAATGCATTTTTTACGAAAAACATTTTTTGCTAAAATGTCGTAAGGGGGGGGACCCTGTCGTAAAAATGCCAAAAAACCGACTTGCTTCAGCAGTACAATTCTGGTGCTGTAGTTGTAGGAGATGTCTCAAAACGTCATCAGGAGTCCCTACAAAACCTAAAAATGGCATAAAATGCTTTTTTTGGGAAAACTTTTTTTTTACAAAAAAAAATTCCAAAAAACGGACTTGCTTCAGCAGCACAATTCTGGTGCTGTAGTTGTAGGAGATGTCTCGAAACGTCATCAGGAGTCCCGACTAAACCCGTAAATGTAAGAAAATGCATTTTTTAAGAAAAACATTTTTTGCTAAAATGTCGTAAGGGGGACCCTGTCGTAAAAATGCCAAAAAACCGACTTGCTTCAGCAGTACAATTCTGGTGCTGTAGTTGTAGGAGATGTCTCAAAACGTCATCAGGAGTCCCGACTAAACCCGTAAATGTAAGAAAATGCATTTTTTAAGAAAAACATTTTTTGCTAAAATGTCGTAAGGGGGACCCTGTCGTAAAAATGCCAAAAAACCGACTTGCTTCAGCAGTACAATTCTGGTGCTGTAGTTGTAGGAGATGTCTCAAAACGTCATCAGGAGTCCCGACTAAACCCGTAAATGTAAGAAAATGTAAGAAAATGCATTTTTTACGAAAAACATTTTTTGCTAAAATGTCGTAAGGGGGGACCCTGTCGTAAAAATTCCAAAAAACTGACTTGCTTCAGCAGCACAATTCTGGTGCTGTAGTTGTAGGAGATGTCTTAAAACGTCATCAGGAGTCCCTACAAAACCTAAAAATGGCATAAAATGCTTTTTTTGGGAAAACTTTTTTTTTACAAAAAAAAATTCAAAAAACAGACTTGCTTCAGCAGCACAATTCTGGTGCTGTAGTTGTAGGAGATGTCTCAAAACGTCATCAGGAGTCCCGACTAAACCCGTAAATATAAGAAAATGTAAGAAAATGCATTTTTTACGAAAAACATTTTTGGTAAAATGTCGTAAGGGGGGACCCTGTCGTAAAAATTCCAAAAAACTGACTTGCTTCAGCAGCACAATTCTGGTGCTGTAGTTGTAGGAGATGTCTCAAAACGTCATCAGGAGTCCCTACAAAACATAAAAATGGCATAAAATGCTTTTTTTGGGAAAACTTTTTTTTTACAAAAAAAAATTCAAAAAACAGACTTGCTTCAGCAGCACAATTCTGGTGCTGTAGTTGTAGGAGATGTCTCAAAACGTCATCAGGAGTCCCGACTAAACCCGTAAATGTAAGAAAATGCATTTTTTACGAAAAACATTTTTTGCTAAAATGTCGTAAGGGGGGACCCTGTCGTAAAAATTCCAAAAAACTGACTTGCTTCAGCAGCACAATTCTGGTGCTGTAGTTGTAGGAGATGTCTCAAAACGTCATCAGGAGTCCCTACAAAACCTAAAAATGGCATAAAATGCTTTTTTTGGGAAAACTTTTTTTTTACAAAAAAAAATTCAAAAAACAGACTTGCTTCAGCAGCACAATTCTGGTGCTGTAGTTGTAGGAGATGTCTCAAAACGTCATCAGGAGTCCCGACTAAACCCGTAAATGTAAGAAAATGTAAGAAAATGCATTTTTTAAGAAAAACATTTTTTGCTAAAATGTCGTAAGGCGGGACCCTGTCGTAAAAATGCCAAAAAACGGACTTGCTTCAGCAGTACAATTCTGGTGCTGTAGTTGTAGGAGATGTCTCAAAACGTCATCAGGAGTCCCTACAAAACCTAAAAATGGCATAAAATGCTTTTTTTGGGAAAACTTTTTTTTTACAAAAAAAAATTCAAAAAAACGGACTTGCTTCAGCAGCACAATTCTGGTGCTGTAGTTGTAGGAGATGTTTTAAAACGTCATCAGGAGTCCCGACTAAACCCGTAAATGTAAGAAAATGTAAGAAAATGCATTTTTTAAGAAAAACATTTTTTGCTAAAATGTCGTAAGGGGGGACCCTGTCGTAAAAATGCCAAAAAACCGACTTGCTTCAGCAGTACAATTCTGGTGCTGTAGTTGTAGGAGATGTCTCAAAAAGTCATCAGGAGTCCCTACAAAACCTAAAAATGGCATAAAATGCTTTTTTTGGGAAAACTTTTTTTTTTACAAAAAAAAATTCAAAAAACAGACTTGCTTCAGCAGCACAATTCTGGTGCTGTAGTTGTAGGAGATGTCTCAAAACTTCATCAGGAGTCCCGACTAAACCCGTAAATGTAAGAAAATGTAAGAAAATGCATTTTTTACGAAAAACATTTTTTGCTAAAATGTCGTAAGGGGGGACCCTGTCGTAAAAATGCCAAAAAACGGACTTGCTTCAGCAGTACAATTCTGGTGCTGTAGTTGTAGGAGATGTCTCAAAACGTCATCAGGAGTCCCTACAAAACCTAAAAATGGCATAAAATGCTTTTTTTGGGAAAACTTTTTTTTTACAAAAAAAAATTCCAAAAACGGACTTGCTTCAGCAGTACAATTCTGGTGCTGTAGTTGTAGGAAATGTCTCAAAACGTCATCAGGAGTCCCGACTAAACCCGTAAATGTAAGAAAATGTAAGAAAATGCATTGTTTAAGAAAAACATTTTTTGCTAAAATGTCGTAAGGGGGGACCCTGTCGTAAAAATGCCAAAAAACGGACTTGCTTCAGCAGTACAATTCTGGTGCTGTAGTTGTAGGAGATGTCTCAAAACGTCATCAGGAGTCCCTACAAAACCTAAAAATGGCATAAAATGCTTTTTTTGGGAAAACTTTTTTTTTACAAAAAAAAATTCCAAAAAACGGACTTGCTTCAGCAGCACAATTCTGGTGCTGTAGTTGTAGGAGATGTCTCAAAGCGTCATCAGGAGTCCCGACTAAACCCGTAAATGTAAGAAAATGTAAGAAAATGCATTTTTTACGAAAAACATTTTTTGCTAAAATGTCGTAAGGGGGGACCCTGTCGTAAAAATTCCAAAAAACTGACTTGCTTCAGCAGCACAATTCTGGTGCTGTAGTTGTAGGAGATGTCTCAAAACGTCATCAGGAGTCCCTACAAAACCTAAAAATGGCATTACATGCTTTTTTTGGGAAAACTTTTTTTTTACAAAAATTTTTTCAAAAAACAGACTTGCTTCAGCAGCACAATTCTGGTGCTGTAGTTGTAGGAGATGTCTCAAAACGTCATCAGGAGTCCCGACTAAACCCGTAAATGTAAGAAAATGTAAGAAAATGCATTTTTTAACAAAAAAATGTTTTTCTAAAATGTCGTAAGGGGGGAGGGACCCTGTCGTAAAAATGCCAAACAACCGACTTGCTTCAGCAGTACAATTCTGGTGCTGTAGTTGTAGGAGATGTCTCAAAACGTCATCAGGAGTCCCTACAAAACCTAAAAATGGCATAAAATGCTTTTTTTGGGAAAACTTTTTTTTTACAAAAAAAAATTCCAAAAACGGACTTGCTTCAGCAGCACAATTCTGGTGCTGTAGTTGTAGGAGATGTCTCAAAGCGTCATCAGGAGTCCCGACTAAACCCGTAAATGTAAGAAAATGTAAGAAAATGCATTTTTTACGAAAAACATTTTTTGCTAAAATGTCGTAAGGGGGGACCCTGTCGTAAAAATTCCAAAAAACTGACTTGCTTCAGCAGCACAATTCTGGTGCTGTAGTTGTAGGAGATGTCTCAAAACGTCATCAGGAGTCCCTACAAAACCTAAAAATGGCATAACATGCTTTTTTTGGGAAAACTTTTTTTTTACAAAAAAAAATTCAAAAAACTGACTTCTTCAGCAGCACAATTCTGGTGCTGTAGTTGTAGGAGATGTCTTAAAACGTCATCAGGAGTCCCTACAAAACCTAAAAATGGCATAAAATGCTTTTTTTGGGAAAACTTTTTTTTTACAAAAAAAAATTCATAAAACAGACTTGCTTCAGCAGCACAATTCTGGTGCTGTAGTTGTAGGAGATGTCTCAAAACGTCATCAGGAGTCCCGACTAAACCCGTAAATGTAAGAAAATGCATTTTTTACGTAAAACATTTTTTGCTAAAATGTCGTAAGGGGGGACCCTGTCGTAAAAATTCCAAAAAACTGACTTGCTTCAGCAGCACAATTCTGGTGCTGTAGTTGTAGGAGATGTCTCAAAACGTCATCAGGAGTCCCTACAAAACCTAAAAATGGCATAAAATGCTTTTTTTGGGAAAACTTTTTTTTTACAAAAATTTTTTCAAAAAACAGACTTGCTTCAGCAGCACAATTCTGGTGCTGTAGTTGTAGGAGATGTCTCAAAACGTCATCAGGAGTCCCGACTAAACCCGTAAATGTAAGAAAATGTAAGAAAATGCATTTTTTAAGAAAAACATTTTTTGCTAAAATGTCGTAAGGGGGGACCCTGTCGTAAAAATGCCAAAAAACCGACTTGCTTCAGCAGTACAATTCTGGTGCTGTAGTTGTAGGAGATGTCTCAAAACGTCATCAGGAGTCCCTACAAAACCTAAAAATGGCATAAAATGCTTTTTTTGGGAAAACTTTTTTTTTACAAAAAAAAATTCAAAAAACAGACTTGCTTCAGCAGCACAATTCTGGTGCTGTAGTTGTAGGAGATGTCTCAAAACGTCATCAGGAGTCCCGACTAAACCCGTAAATGTAAGAAAATGTAAGAAAATGCATTTTTTACGAAAAACATTTTTTGCTAAAATGTCGTAAGGGGGGACCCTGTCGTAAAAATTCCAAAAAACTGACTTGCTTCAGCAGCACAATTCTGGTGCTGTAGTTGTAGGAGATGTCTTAAAACGTCATCAGGAGTCCCTACAAAACCTAAAAATGGCATAAAATGCTTTTTTTGGGAAAACTTTTTTTTTACAAAAAAAAATTCAAAAAACAGACTTGCTTCAGCAACACAATTCTGGTGCTGTAGTTGTAGGAGATGTCTCAAAACGTCATCAGGAGTCCCGACTAAACCCGTAAATGTAAGAAAATGCATTTTTTACGAAAAACATTTTTTGCTAAAATGTCGTAAGGGGGGACCCTGTCGTAAAAATTCCAAAAAACTGACTTGCTTCAGCAGCACAATTCTGGTGCTGTAGTTGTAGGAGATGTCTCAAAACGTCATCAGGAGTCCCTACAAAACCTAAAAATGGCATAAAATGCTTTTTTTGGGAAAACTTTTTTTTTACAAAAAAAAATTCAAAAAACAGACTTGCTTCAGCAGCACAATTCTGGTGCTGTAGTTGTAGGAGATGTCTCAAAACGTCATCAGGAGTCCCGACTAAACCCGTAAATGTAAGAAAATGCATTTTTTACGAAAAACATTTTTTGCTAAAATGTCGTAAGGGGGGACCCTGTCGTAAAAATGCCAAAAAACCGACTTGCTTCAGCAGCACAATTCTGGTGCTGTAGTTGTAGGAGATGTCTCAAAACATCATCAGGAGTCCCTACAAAACCTAAAAATGGCATAAAATGCTTTTTTTGGGAAAACTTTTTTTTTACAAAAAAAAATTCAAAAAACAGATTTGCTTCAGCAGCACAATTCTGGTGCTGTAGTTGTAGGAGATGTCTCAAAACGTCATCAGGAGTCCCGACTAAACCCGTAAATGTAAGAAAATGTAAGAAAATGCATTTTTTACGAAAAACATTTTTTGCTAAAATGTCGTAAGGGGGGACCCTGTCGTAAAAATTCCAAAAAACTGACTTGCTTCAGCAGCACAATTCTGGTGCTGTAGTTGTAGGAGATGTCTCAAAACGTCATCAGGAGTCCCTACAAAACCTAAAAATGGCATAAAATGCTTTTTTTGGGAAAACTTTTTTTTTACAAAAAAAATTCAAAAAACAGACTTGCTTCAGCAGCACAATTCTGGTGCTGTAGTTGTAGGAGATGTCTCAAAACGTCATCAGGAGTCCCTACAAAACCTAAAAATGGCATAAAATGCTTTTTTTGGGAAAACTTTTTTTTTACAAAAAAAATTCAAAAAACAGACTTGCTTCAGCAGCACAATTCTGGTGCTGTAGTTGTAGGAGATGTCTCAAAACGTCATCAGGAGTCCCGACTAAACCCGTAAATATAAGAAAATGTAAGAAAATGCATTTTTTACGAAAAACATTTTTTGCTAAAATGTCGTAAGGGGGGAGGGACCCTGTCGTAAAAATTCCAAAAAACTGACTTGCTTCAGCAGCACAATTCTGGTGCTGTAGTTGTAGGAGATGTCTCAAAACGTCATCAGGAGTCCCTACAAAACCTAAAAATGTCATAAAATGCTTTTTTTGGGAAAACTTTTTTTTTACAAAAAAAAATTCAAAAAACAGACTTGCTTCAGCAGCACAATTCTGGTGCTGTAGTTGTAGGAGATGTCTCAAAACGTCATCAGGAGTCCCGACTAAACCCGTAAATGTAAGAAAATGTAAGAAAATGCATTTTTTAAGAAAAACATTTTTTGCTAAAATGTCGTAAGTGGGGACCCTGTCGTAAAAATGCCAAAAAACCGACTTGCTTCAGCAGTACAATTCTGGTGCTGTAGTTGTAGGAGATGTCTCAAAACGTCATCAGGAGTCCCTACAAAACCTAAAAATGGCATAAAATGCTTTTTTTGGGAAAACTTTTTTTTTACAAAAAAAAATTCAAAAAACAGACTTGCTTCAGCAGCACAATTCTGGTGCTGTAGTTGTAGGAGATGTCTCAAAACGTCATCAGGAGTCCCTACAAAACCTAAAAATGGCATAAAATGCTTTTTTTGGGAAAACTTTTTTTTTACAAAAAAAATTCAAAAAACAGACTTGCTTCAGCAGCACAATTCTGGTGCTGTAGTTGTAGGAGATGTCTCAAAACGTCATCAGGAGTCCCTACAAAACCTAAAAATGGCATAAAATGCTTTTTTTGGGAAAACTTTTTTTTTACAAAAAAAATTCAAAAAACAGACTTGCTTCAGCAGCACAATTCTGGTGCTGTAGTTGTAGGAGATGTCTCAAAGCGTCATCAGGAGTCCCTACAAAACCTAAAAATGGCATAAAATGCTTTTTTTGGGAAAACTTTTTTTTTACAAAAAAAAATTCAAAAAACCGACTTGCTTCAGCAGCACAATTCTGGTGCTGTAGTTGTAGGAGATGTCTCAAAACGTCATCAGGAGTCCCGACTAAACCCGTAAATGTAAGAAAATGCATTTTTTACGAAAAACATTTTTTGCTAAAATGTCGTAAGGGGGGACCCTGTCGTAAAAATTCCAAAAAACTGACTTGCTTCAGCAGCACAATTCTGGTGCTGTAGTTGTAGGAGATGTCTCAAAACGTCATCAGGAGTCCCTACAAAACCTAAAAATGGCATAAAATGCTTTTTTTGGGAAAACTTTTTTTTTACAAAAAAAAATTCAAAAAACAGACTTGCTTCAGCAGCACAATTCTGGTGCTGTAGTTGTAGGAGATGTCTCAAAACGTCATCAGGAGTCCCGACTAAACCCGTAAATGTAAGAAAATGCATTTTTTACGAAAAACATTTTTTGCTAAAATGTCGTAAGGGGGGACCCTGTCGTAAAAATTCCAAAAAACTGACTTGCTTCAGCAGCACAATTCTGGTGCTGTAGTTGTAGGAGATGTCTCAAAACGTCATCAGGAGTCCCTACAAAACCTAAAAATGGCATAACATGCTTTTTTTGGGAAAACTTTTTTTTTACAAAAATTTTTTCAAAAAACAGACTTGCTTCAGCAGCACAATTCTGGTGCTGTAGTTGTAGGAGATGTCTCAAAACGTCATCAGGAGTCCCGACTAAACCCGTAAATGTAAGAAAATGCATTTTTTAAGAAAAACATTTTTTGCTAAAATGTCGTAAGGGGGGACCCTGTCGTAAAAATGCCAAAAAACCGACTTGCTTCAGCAGTACAATTCTGGTGCTGTAGTTGTAGGAGATGTCTCAAAACGTCATCAGGAGTCCCTACAAAACCTAAAAATGGCATAAAATGCTTTTTTTGGGAAAACTTTTTTTTTACAAAAAAAAATTCAAAAAACAGACTTGCTTCAGCAGCACAATTCTGGTGCTGTAGTTGTAGGAGATGTCTCAAAACGTCATCAGGAGTCCCGACTAAACCCGTAAATGTAAGAAAATGTAAGAAAATGCATTTTTTACGAAAAACATTTTTTGCTAAAATGTCGTAAGGGGGGACCCTGTCGTAAAAATTCCAAAAAACTGACTTGCTTCAGCAGCACAATTCTGGTGCTGTAGTTGTAGGAGATGTCTTAAAACGTCATCAGGAGTCCCTACAAAACCTAAAAATGGCATAAAATGCTTTTTTTGGGAAAACTTTTTTTTTACAAAAAAAAATTCAAAAAACAGACTTGCTTCAGCAACACAATTCTGGTGCTGTAGTTGTAGGAGATGTCTCAAAACGTCATCAGGAGTCCCGACTAAACCCGTAAATGTAAGAAAATGCATTTTTTACGAAAAACATTTTTTGCTAAAATGTCGTAAGGGGGGACCCTGTCGTAAAAATTCCAAAAAACTGACTTGCTTCAGCAGCACAATTCTGGTGCTGTAGTTGTAGGAGATGTCTCAAAACGTCATCAGGAGTCCCTACAAAACCTAAAAATGGCATAAAATGCTTTTTTTGGGAAAACTTTTTTTTTACAAAAAAAAATTCAAAAAACAGACTTGCTTCAGCAGCACAATTCTGGTGCTGTAGTTGTAGGAGATGTCTCAAAACGTCATCAGGAGTCCCGACTAAACCCGTAAATGTAAGAAAATGCATTTTTTACGAAAAACATTTTTTGCTAAAATGTCGTAAGGGGGGACCCTGTCGTAAAAATGCCAAAAAACCGACTTGCTTCAGCAGCACAATTCTGGTGCTGTAGTTGTAGGAGATGTCTCAAAACATCATCAGGAGTCCCTACAAAACCTAAAAATGGCATAAAATGCTTTTTTTGGGAAAACTTTTTTTTTACAAAAAAAAATTCAAAAAACAGATTTGCTTCAGCAGCACAATTCTGGTGCTGTAGTTGTAGGAGATGTCTCAAAACGTCATCAGGAGTCCCGACTAAACCCGTAAATGTAAGAAAATGTAAGAAAATGCATTTTTTACGAAAAACATTTTTTGCTAAAATGTCGTAAGGGGGGACCCTGTCGTAAAAATTCCAAAAAACTGACTTGCTTCAGCAGCACAATTCTGGTGCTGTAGTTGTAGGAGATGTCTCAAAACGTCATCAGGAGTCCCTACAAAACCTAAAAATGGCATAAAATGCTTTTTTTGGGAAAACTTTTTTTTTACAAAAAAAATTCAAAAAACAGACTTGCTTCAGCAGCACAATTCTGGTGCTGTAGTTGTAGGAGATGTCTCAAAACGTCATCAGGAGTCCCGACTAAACCCGTAAATATAAGAAAATGTAAGAAAATGCATTTTTTACGAAAAACATTTTTTGCTAAAATGTCGTAAGGGGGGAGGGACCCTGTCGTAAAAATGCCAAAAAACCGACTTGCTTCAGCAGTACAATTCTGGTGCTGTAGTTGTAGGAGATGTCTCAAAACGTCATCAGGAGTCCCTACAAAACCTAAAAATGGCATAAAATGCTTTTTTTGGGAAAACTTTTTTTTTACAAAAAAAAATTCCAAAAAACGGACTTGCTTCAGCAGCACAATTCTGGTGCTGTAGTTGTAGGAGATGTCTCGAAACGTCATCAGGAGTCCCGACTAAACCCGTAAATGTAAGAAAATGCATTTTTTAAGAAAAACATTTTTTGCTAAAATGTCGTAAGTGGGGACCCTGTCGTAAAAATGCCAAAAAACCGACTTGCTTCAGCAGTACAATTCTGGTGCTGTAGTTGTAGGAGATGTCTCAAAACGTCATCAGGAGTCCCTACAAAACCTAAAAATGGCATAAAATGCTTTTTTTGGGAAAACTTTTTTTTTACAAAAAAAAATTCAAAAAACAGACTTGCTTCAGCAGCACAATTCTGGTGCTGTAGTTGTAGGAGATGTCTCAAAACGTCATCAGGAGTCCCTACAAAACCTAAAAATGGCATAAAATGCTTTTTTTGGGAAAACTTTTTTTTTACAAAAAAAATTCAAAAAACAGACTTGCTTCAGCAGCACAATTCTGGTGCTGTAGTTGTAGGAGATGTCTCAAAACGTCATCAGGAGTCCCTACAAAACCTAAAAATGGCATAAAATGCTTTTTTTGGGAAAACTTTTTTTTTACAAAAAAAATTCAAAAAACAGACTTGCTTCAGCAGCACAATTCTGGTGCTGTAGTTGTAGGAGATGTCTCAAAACGTCATCAGGAGTCCCTACAAAACCTAAAAATGGCATAAAATGCTTTTTTTGGGAAAACTTTTTTTTTACAAAAAAAAATTCAAAAAACCGACTTGCTTCAGCAGCACAATTCTGGTGCTGTAGTTGTAGGAGATGTCTCAAAACGTCATCAGGAGTCCCGACTAAACCCGTAAATGTAAGAAAATGCATTTTTTACGAAAAACATTTTTTGCTAAAATGTCGTAAGGGGGGACCCTGTCGTAAAAATTCCAAAAAACTGACTTGCTTCAGCAGCACAATTCTGGTGCTGTAGTTGTAGGAGATGTCTCAAAACGTCATCAGGAGTCCCTACAAAACCTAAAAATGGCATAAAATGCTTTTTTTGGGAAAACTTTATTTTTACAAAAAAAAATTCAAAAAACAGACTTGCTTCAGCAGCACAATTCTGGTGCTGTAGTTGTAGGAGATGTCTCAAAACGTCATCAGGAGTCCCGACTAAACCCGTAAATGTTCGAAAATGCATTTTTTACGAAAAACATTTTTTGCTAAAATGTCGTAAGGGGGGACCCTGTCGTAAAAATGCCAAAAAACCGACTTGCTTCAGCAGCACAATTCTGGTGCTGTAGTTGTAGGAGATGTCTCAAAACGTCATCAGGAGTCCCTACAAAACCTAAAAATGGCATAAAATGCTTTTTTTGGGAAAACTTTTTTTTTACAAAAAAAAATTCAAAAAACAGATTTGCTTCAGCAGCACAATTCTGGTGCTGTAGTTGTAGGAGATGTCTCAAAACGTCATCAGGAGTCCCGACTAAACCCGTAAATGTAAGAAAATGTAAGAAAATGCATTTTTTACGAAAAACATTTTTTGCTAAAATGTCGTAAGGGGGGACCCTGTCGTAAAAATTCCAAAAAACTGACTTGCTTCAGCAGCACAATTCTGGTGCTGTAGTTGTAGGAGATGTCTCAAAACGTCATCAGGAGTCCCTACAAAACCTAAAAATGGCATAAAATGCTTTTTTTGGGAAAACTTTTTTTTTACAAAAAAAATTCAAAAAACAGACTTGCTTCAGCAGCACAATTCTGGTGCTGTAGTTGTAGGAGATGTCTCAAAACGTCATCAGGAGTCCCTACAAAACCTAAAAATGGCATAAAATGCTTTTTTTGGGAAAACTTTTTTTTTACAAAAAAAATTCAAAAAACAGACTTGCTTCAGCAGCACAATTCTGGTGCTGTAGTTGTAGGAGATGTCTCAAAACGTCATCAGGAGTCCCGACTAAACCCGTAAATATAAGAAAATGTAAGAAAATGCATTTTTTACGAAAAACATTTTTTGCTAAAATGTCGTAAGGGGGGACCCTGTCGTAAAAATTCCAAAAAACCGACTTGCTTCAGCAGTACAATTCTGGTGCTGTAGTTGTAGGAGATGTCTCAAAACGTCATCAGGAGTCCCTACAAAACCTAAAAATGGCATAAAATGCTTTTTTTGGGAAAACTTTTTTTTTACAAAAAAAAATTCAAAAAACAGACTTGCTTCAGCAGCACAATTCTGGTGCTGTAGTTGTAGGAGATGTCTCAAAACGTCATCAGGAGTCCCGACTAAACCCGTAAATGTAAGAAAATGTAAGAAAATGCATTTTTTAAGAAAAACATTTTTTGCTAAAATGTCGTAAGTGGGGACCCTGTCGTAAAAATGCCAAAAAACCGACTTGCTTCAGCAGTACAATTCTGGTGCTGTAGTTGTAGGAGATGTCTCAAAACGTCATCAGGAGTCCCTACAAAACCTAAAAATGGCATAAAATGCTTTTTTTGGGAAAACTTTTTTTTTACAAAAAAAATTCAAAAAACAGACTTGCTTCAGCAGCACAATTCTGGTGCTGTAGTTGTAGGAGATGTCTCAAAACGTCATCAGGAGTCCCTACAAAACCTAAAAATGTCATAAAATGCTTTTTTTGGGAAAACTTTTTTTTTACAAAAAAAAATTCAAAAAACAGACTTGCTTCAGCAGCACAATTCTGGTGCTGTAGTTGTAGGAGATGTCTCAAAACGTCATCAGGAGTCCCTACAAAACCTAAAAATGGCATAAAATGCTTTTTTTGGGAAAACTTTTTTTTTACAAAAAAAATTCAAAAAACAGACTTGCTTCAGCAGCACAATTCTGGTGCTGTAGTTGTAGGAGATGTCTCAAAACGTCATCAGGAGTCCCGACTAAACCCGTAAATGTAAGAAAATGTAAGAAAATGCATTTTTTAAGAAAAACATTTTTTGCTAAAATGTCGTAAGTGGGGACCCTGTCGTAAAAATGCCAAAAAACCGACTTGCTTCAGCAGTACAATTCTGGTGCTGTAGTTGTAGGAGATGTCTCAAAACGTCATCAGGAGTCCCTACAAAACCTAAAAATGGCATAAAATGCTTTTTTTGGGAAAACTTTTTTTATACAAAAAAAAATTCAAAAAACAGACTTGCTTCAGCAGCACAATTCTGGTGCTGTAGTTGTAGGAGATGTCTCAAAACGTCATCAGGAGTCCCGACTAAACCCGTAAATGTAAGAAAATGCATTTTTTACGAAAAACATTTTTTGCTAAAATGTCGTAAGGGGGGACCCTGTCGTAAAAATTCCAAAAAACTGACTTGCTTCAGCAGCACAATTCTGGTGCTGTAGTTGTAGGAGATGTCTCAAAACGTCATCAGGAGTCCCTACAAAACCTAAAAATGGCATAAAATGCTTTTTTTGGGAAAACTTTTTTTTTACAAAAAAAAATTCAAAAAACAGACTTGCTTCAGCAGCACAATTCTGGTGCTGTAGTTGTAGGAGATGTCTCAAAACGTCATCAGGAGTCCCGACTAAACCCGTAAATGTAAGAAAATGCATTTTTTACGAAAAACATTTTTTGCTAAAATGTCGTAAGGGGGGACCCTGTCGTAAAAATTCCAAAAAACGGACTTGCTTCATTAGCACAATTCTGGTGCTGTAGTTGTAGGAGATGTCTTAAAACGTCATCAGGAGTCCCTACAAAACCTAAAAATGGCATAAAATGCTTTTTTTGGGAAAACTTTTTTTTTACAAAAAAAAATTCAAAAAACAGACTTGCTTCAGCAGCACAATTCTGGTGCTGTAGTTGTAGGAGATGTCTCAAAACGTCATCAGGAGTCCCTACAAAACCTAAAAATGGCATAAAATGCTTTTTTTGGGAAAACTTTTTTTTTACAAAAAAAAATTCAAAAAACCGACTTGCTTCAGCAGCACAATTCTGGTGCTGTAGTTGTAGGAGATGTCTCAAAACGTCATCAGGAGTCCCGACTAAACCCGTAAATGTAAGAAAATGCATTTTTTACGAAAAACATTTTTTGCTAAAATGTCGTAAGGGGGGACCCTGTCGTAAAAATTCCAAAAAACTGACTTGCTTCAGCAGCACAATTCTGGTGCTGTAGTTGTAGGAGATGTCTCAAAACGTCATCAGGAGTCCCTACAAAACCTAAAAATGGCATAAAATGCTTTTTTTGGGAAAACTTTTTTTTTACAAAAAAAAATTCAAAAAACAGACTTGCTTCAGCAGCACAATTCTGGTGCTGTAGTTGTAGGAGATGTCTCAAAACGTCATCAGGAGTCCCGACTAAACCCGTAGATGTAAGAAAATGCATTTTTTAAGAAAAACATTTTTTGCTAAAATGTCGTAAGGGGGGACCCTGTCGTAAAAATGCCAAAAAACCGACTTGCTTCAGCAGCACAATTCTGGTGCTGTAGTTGTAGGAGATGTCTCAAAACGTCATCAGGAGTCCCTACAAAACCTAAAAATGGCATAAAATGCTTTTTTTGGGAAAACTTTTTTTTTACAAAAAAATTTTCAAAAAACAGACTTGCTTCAGCAGCACAATTCTGGTGCTGTAGTGGTAGGAGATGTCTCAAAACGTCATCAGGAGTCCCGACTAAACCCGTAAATGTAAGAAAATGTAAGAAAATGCATTTTTTACGAAAAACATTTTTTGCTAAAATGTCGTAAGGGGGGACCCTGTCGTAAAAATTCCAAAAAACTGACTTGCTTCAGCAGCACAATTCTGGTGCTGTAGTTGTAGGAGATGTCTCAAAACGTCATCAGGAGTCCCTACAAAACCTAAAAATGGCATAAAATGCTTTTTTTGGGAAAACTTTTTTTTTACAAAAAAAAATTCAAAAAACAGACTTGCTTCAGCAGCACAATTCTGGTGCTGTAGTTGTAGGAGATGTCTCAAAACGTCATCAGGAGTCCCTACAAAACCTAAAAATGGCATAAAATGCTTTTTTTGGGAAAACTTTTTTTTTACAAAAAAAAATTCAAAAAACAGACTTGCTTCAGCAGCACAATTCTGGTGCTGTAGTTGTAGGAGATGTCTCAAAACGTCATCAGGAGTCCCGACTAAACCCGTAAATATAAGAAAATGTAAGAAAATGCATTTTTTACGAAAAACATTTTTTGCTAAAATGTCGTAAGGGGGGACCCTGTCGTAAAAATTCCAAAAAACTGACTTGCTTCAGCAGCACAATTCTGGTGCTGTAGTTGTAGGAGATGTCTCAAAACGTCATCAGGAGTCCCTACAAAACCTAAAAATGGCATAAAATGCTTTTTTTGGGAAAACTTTTTTTTTACAAAAAAAAATTCAAAAAACCGACTTGCTTCAGCAGCACAATTCTGGTGCTGTAGTTGTAGGAGATGTCTCAAAACGTCATCAGGAGTCCCGACTAAACCCGTAAATGTAAGAAAATGCATTTTTTAAGAAAAACATTTTTTGCTAAAATGTCGTAAGGGGGGACCCTGTCGTAAAAATTCCAAAAAACTGACTTGCTTCAGCAGCACAATTCTGGTGCTGTAGTTGTAGGAGATGTCTTAAAACGTCATCAGGAGTCCCTTCAAAACCTAAAAATGGCATAAAATGCTTTTTTTGGGAAAACTTTTTTTTTACAAAAAAAAATTCAAAAAACAGACTTGCTTCAGCAACACAATTCTGGTGCTGTAGTTGTAGGAGATGTCTCAAAACGTCATCAGGAGTCCCGACTAAACCCGTAAATGTAAGAAAATGCATTTTTTACGAAAAACATTTTTTGCTAAAATGTCGTAAGGGGGGACCCTGTCGTAAAAATTCCAAAAAACTGACTTGCTTCAGCAGCACAATTCTGGTGCTGTAGTTGTAGGAGATGTCTCAAAACGTCATCAGGAGTCCCTACAAAACCTAAAAATGGCATAAAATGCTTTTTTTGGGAAAACTTTTTTTTTACAAAAAAAATTTCAAAAAACAGACTTGCTTCAGCAGCACAATTCTGGTGCTGTAGTTGTAGGAGATGTCTCAAAACGTCACCAGGAGTCCCGACTAAACCCGTAAATGTAAGAAAATGCATTTTTTAAGAAAAAATTTTTTTGCTAAAATGTCGTAAGGGGGGACCCTGTCGTAAAAATTCCAAAAAACCGACTTGCTTCAGCAGCACAATTCTGGTGCTGTAGTTGTAGGAGATGTCTCAAAACGTCATCAGGAGTCCCTACAAAACCTAAAAATGGCATAAAATGCTTTTTTTGGGAAAACTTTTTTTTTACAAAAAAAATTCAAAAAACAGACTTGCTTCAGCAGCACAATTCTGGTGCTGTAGTTGTAGGAGATGTCTCAAAACGTCATCAGGAGTCCCGACTAAACCCGTAAATGTAAGAAAATGCATTTTTTACGAAAAACATTTTTTGCTAAAATGTCGTAAGGGGGGACCCTGTCGTAAAAATTCCAAAAAACTGACTTGCTTCAGCAGCACAATTCTGGTGCTGTAGTTGTAGGAGATGTCTCAAAACGTCATCAGGAGTCCCTACAAAACCTAAAAATGGCATAAAATGCTTTTTTTGGGAAAACTTTTTTTTTACAAAAAAAAATTCAAAAAACAGACTTGCTTCAGCAGCACAATTCTGGTGCTGTAGTTGTAGGAGATGTCTCAAAACGTCATCAGGAGTCCCGACTAAACCCGTAAATGTAAGAAAATGCATTTTTTAAGAAAAACATTTTTTGCTAATATGTTAATGCTAATATGTCGGTTTTTTGGAATTTTTACGACAGGGTCCCCCCTTACGACATTTTAGCAAAAAATTTTTTTCTTAAAAAATGCATTTTCTTACATTTACGGGTTTAGTCGGGACTCCTGGTCGTAAAAATGCCAAAAAACCGACTTGCTTCAGCAGCACAATTCTGGTGCTGTAGTTGTAGGAGATGTCTCAAAACGTCATCAGGAGTCCCTACAAAACCTAAAAATGGCATAAAATGCTTTTTTTGGGAAAACTTTTTTTTTACAAAAAAAAATTCAAAAAACAGATTTGCTTCAGCAGCACAATTCTGGTGCTGTAGTTGTAGGAGATGTCTCAAAACGTCATCAGGTGTCCCGACTAAACCCGTAAATATAAGAAAATGTAAGAAAATGCATTTTTTACGAAAAACATTTTTTGCTAAAATGTCGTAAGGGGGGACCCTGTCGTAAAAATTCCAAAAAACTGACTTGCTTCAGCAGCACAATTCTGGTGCTGTAGTTGTAGGAGATGTCTCAAAACGTCATCAGGAGTCCCTACAAAACCTAAAAATGGCATAAAATGCTTTTTTTGGGAAAACTTTTTTTTTACAAAAAAAAATTCAAAAAACCGACTTGCTTCAGCAGCACAATTCTGGTGCTGTAGTTGTAGGAGATGTCTCAAAACGTCATCAGGAGTCCCGACTAAACCCGTAAATGTAAGAAAATGCATTTTTTAAGAAAAACATTTTTTGCTAAAATGTCGTAAGGGGGGACCCTGTCGTAAAAATTCCAAAAAACTGACTTGCTTCAGCAGCACAATTCTGGTGCTGTAGTTGTAGGAGATGTCTTAAAACGTCATCAGGAGTCCCTACAAAACCTAAAAATGGCATAAAATGCTTTTTTTGGGAAAACTTTTTTTTTACAAAAAAAAATTCAAAAAACAGACTTGCTTCAGCAACACAATTCTGGTGCTGTAGTTGTAGGAGATGTCTCAAAACGTCATCAGGAGTCCCGACTAAACCCGTAAATGTAAGAAAATGCATTTTTTACGAAAAACATTTTTTGCTAAAATGTCGTAAGGGGGGACCCTGTCGTAAAAATTCCAAAAAACTGACTTGCTTCAGCAGCACAATTCTGGTGCTGTAGTTGTAGGAGATGTCTCAAAACGTCATCAGGAGTCCCTACAAAACCTAAAAATGGCATAAAATGCTTTTTTTGGGAAAACTTTTTTTTTACAAAAAAAAATTCAAAAAACAGACTTGCTTCAGCAGCACAATTCTGGTGCTGTAGTTGTAGGAGATGTCTCAAAACGTCATCAGGAGTCCCGACTAAACCCGTAGATGTAAGAAAATGCATTTTTTAAGAAAAACATTTTTTGCTAAAATGTCTTAAGGGGGGACCCTGTCGTAAAAATGCCAAAAAACCGACTTGCTTCAGCAGCACAATTCTGGTGCTGTAGTTGTAGGAGATGTCTCAAAACGTCATCAGGAGTCCCTACAAAACCTAAAAATGGCATAAAATGCTTTTTTTGGGAAAACTTTTTTTTTACAAAAAAATTTTCAAAAAACAGACTTGCTTCAGCAGCACAATTCTGGTGCTGTAGTGGTAGGAGATGTCTCAAAACGTCATCAGGAGTCCCGACTAAACCCGTAAATGTAAGAAAATGTAAGAAAATGCATTTTTTACGAAAAACATTTTTTGCTAAAATGTCGTAAGGGGGGACCCTGTCGTAAAAATTCCAAAAAACTGACTTGCTTCAGCAGCACAATTCTGGTGCTGTAGTTGTAGGAGATGTCTCAAAACGTCATCAGGAGTCCCTACAAAACCTAAAAATGGCATAAAATGCTTTTTTTGGGAAAACTTTTTTTTTACAAAAAAAAATTCAAAAAACAGATTTGCTTCAGCAGCACAATTCTGGTGCTGTAGTTGTAGGAGATGTCTCAAAACGTCATCAGGTGTCCCGACTAAACCCGTAAATATAAGAAAATGTAAGAAAATGCATTTTTTACGAAAAACATTTTTTGCTAAAATGTCGTAAGGGGGGACCCTGTCGTAAAAATTCCAAAAAACTGACTTGCTTCAGCAGCACAATTCTGGTGCTGTAGTTGTAGGAGATGTCTCAAAACGTCATCAGGAGTCCCTACAAAACCTAAAAATGGCATAAAATGCTTTTTTTGGGAAAACTTTTTTTTTACAAAAAAAAATTCAAAAAACCGACTTGCTTCAGCAGCACAATTCTGGTGCTGTAGTTGTAGGAGATGTCTCAAAACGTCATCAGGAGTCCCGACTAAACCCGTAAATGTAAGAAAATGCATTTTTTAAGAAAAACATTTTTTGCTAAAATGTCGTAAGGGGGGACCCTGTCGTAAAAATTCCAAAAAACTGACTTGCTTCAGCAGCACAATTCTGGTGCTGTAGTTGTAGGAGATGTCTTAAAACGTCATCAGGAGTCCCTACAAAACCTAAAAATGGCATAAAATGCTTTTTTTGGGAAAACTTTTTTTTTACAAAAAAAAATTCAAAAAACAGACTTGCTTCAGCAACACAATTCTGGTGCTGTAGTTGTAGGAGATGTCTCAAAACGTCATCAGGAGTCCCGACTAAACCCGTAAATGTAAGAAAATGCATTTTTTACGAAAAACATTTTTTGCTAAAATGTCGTAAGGGGGGACCCTGTCGTAAAAATTCCAAAAAACTGACTTGCTTCAGCAGCACAATTCTGGTGCTGTAGTTGTAGGAGATGTCTCAAAACGTCATCAGGAGTCCCTACAAAACCTAAAAATGGCATAAAATGCTTTTTTTGGGAAAACTTTTTTTTTACAAAAAAAAATTCAAAAAACAGACTTGCTTCAGCAGCACAATTCTGGTGCTGTAGTTGTAGGAGATGTCTCAAAACGTCATCAGGAGTCCCGACTAAACCCGTAGATGTAAGAAAATGCATTTTTTAAGAAAAACATTTTTTGCTAAAATGTCGTAAGGGGGGACCCTGTCGTAAAAATGCCAAAAAACCGACTTGCTTCAGCAGCACAATTCTGGTGCTGTAGTTGTAGGAGATGTCTCAAAACGTCATCAGGAGTCCCTACAAAACCTAAAAATGGCATAAAATGCTTTTTTTGGGAAAACTTTTTTTTTACAAAAAATTTTTCAAAAAACAGACTTGCTTCAGCAGCACAATTCTGGTGCTGTAGTGGTAGGAGATGTCTCAAAACGTCATCAGGAGTCCCGACTAAACCCGTAAATGTAAGAAAATGTAAGAAAATGCATTTTTTACGAAAAACATTTTTTGCTAAAATGTCGTAAGGGGGGACCCTGTCGTAAAAATTCCAAAAAACTGACTTGCTTCAGCAGCACAATTCTGGTGCTGTAGTTGTAGGAGATGTCTCAAAACGTCATCAGGAGTCCCTACAAAACCTAAAAATGGCATAAAATGCTTTTTTTGGGAAAACTTTTTTTTTACAAAAAAAAATTCAAAAAACAGACTTGCTTCAGCAGCACAATTCTGGTGCTGTAGTTGTAGGAGATGTCTCAAAACGTCATCAGGAGTCCCGACTAAACCCGTAAATATAAGAAAATGTAAGAAAATGCATTTTTTACGAAAAAAATTTTTTGCTAAAATGTCGTAAGGGGGGACCCTGTCGTAAAAATTCCAAAAAACTGACTTGCTTCAGCAGCACAATTCTGGTGCTGTAGTTGTAGGAGATGTCTCAAAACGTCATCAGGAGTCCCTACAAAACCTAAAAATGGCATAAAATGCTTTTTTTGGGAAAACTTTTTTTTTACAAAAAAAAATTCAAAAAACCGACTTGCTTCAGCAGCACAATTCTGGTGCTGTAGTTGTAGGAGATGTCTCAAAACGTCATCAGGAGTCCCGACTAAACCCGTAAATGTAAGAAAATGCATTTTTTACGAAAAACATTTTTTGCTAAAATGTCGTAAGGGGGGACCCTGTCGTAAAAATTCCAAAAAACTGACTTGCTTCAGCAGCACAATTCTGGTGCTGTAGTTGTAGGAGATGTCTCAAAACGTCATCAGGAGTCCCTACAAAACCTAAAAATGGCATAAAATGCTTTTTTTGGGAAAACTTTATTTTTACAAAAAAAAATTCAAAAAACAGACTTGCTTCAGCAGCACAATTCTGGTGCTGTAGTTGTAGGAGATGTCTCAAAACGTCATCAGGAGTCCCGACTAAACCCGTAAATGTAAGAAAATGCATTTTTTACGAAAAACATTTTTTGCTAAAATGTCGTAAGGGGGGACCCTGTCGTAAAAATGCCAAAAAACCGACTTGCTTCAGCAGCACAATTCTGGTGCTGTAGTTGTAGGAGATGTCTCAAAACGTCATCAGGAGTCCCTACAAAACCTAAAAATGGCATAAAATGCTTTTTTTGGGAAAACTTTTTTTTTACAAAAAAAAATTCAAAAAACAGATTTGCTTCAGCAGCACAATTCTGGTGCTGTAGTTGTAGGAGATGTCTCAAAACGTCATCAGGAGTCCCGACTAAACCCGTAAATGTAAGAAAATGTAAGAAAATGCATTTTTTACGAAAAACATTTTTTGCTAAAATGTCGTAAGGGGGGACCCTGTCGTAAAAATTCCAAAAAACTGACTTGCTTCAGCAGCACAATTCTGGTGCTGTAGTTGTAGGAGATGTCTCAAAACGTCATCAGGAGTCCCTACAAAACCTAAAAATGGCATAAAATGCTTTTTTTGGGAAAACTTTTTTTTTACAAAAAAAATTCAAAAAACAGACTTGCTTCAGCAGCACAATTCTGGTGCTGTAGTTGTAGGAGATGTCTCAAAACGTCATCAGGAGTCCCTACAAAACCTAAAAATGGCATAAAATGCTTTTTTTGGGAAAACTTTTTTTTTACAAAAAAAATTCAAAAAACAGACTTGCTTCAGCAGCACAATTCTGGTGCTGTAGTTGTAGGAGATGTCTCAAAACGTCATCAGGAGTCCCGACTAAACCCGTAAATATAAGAAAATGTAAGAAAATGCATTTTTTACGAAAAACATTTTTTGCTAAAATGTCGTAAGGGGGGACCCTGTCGTAAAAATTCCAAAAAACCGACTTGCTTCAGCAGTACAATTCTGGTGCTGTAGTTGTAGGAGATGTCTCAAAACGTCATCAGGAGTCCCTACAAAACCTAAAAATGGCATAAAATGCTTTTTTTGGGAAAACTTTTTTTTTACAAAAAAAAATTCAAAAAACAGACTTGCTTCAGCAGCACAATTCTGGTGCTGTAGTTGTAGGAGATGTCTCAAAACGTCATCAGGAGTCCCGACTAAACCCGTAAATGTAAGAAAATGTAAGAAAATGCATTTTTTAAGAAAAACATTTTTTGCTAAAATGTCGTAAGTGGGGACCCTGTCGTAAAAATGCCAAAAAACCGACTTGCTTCAGCAGTACAATTCTGGTGCTGTAGTTGTAGGAGATGTCTCAAAACGTCATCAGGAGTCCCTACAAAACCTAAAAATGGCATAAAATGCTTTTTTTGGGAAAACTTTTTTTTTACAAAAAAAAATTCAAAAAACAGACTTGCTTCAGCAGCACAATTCTGGTGCTGTAGTTGTAGGAGATGTCTCAAAACGTCATCAGGAGTCCCTACAAAACCTAAAAATGGCATAAAATGCTTTTTTTGGGAAAACTTTTTTTTTACAAAAAAAATTCAAAAAACAGACTTGCTTCAGCAGCACAATTCTGGTGCTGTAGTTGTAGGAGATGTCTCAAAACGTCATCAGGAGTCCCTACAAAACCTAAAAATGTCATAAAATGCTTTTTTTGGGAAAACTTTTTTTTTACAAAAAAAAATTCAAAAAACAGACTTGCTTCAGCAGCACAATTCTGGTGCTGTAGTTGTAGGAGATGTCTCAAAACGTCATCAGGAGTCCCTACAAAACCTAAAAATGGCATAAAATGCTTTTTTTGGGAAAACTTTTTTTTTACAAAAAAAATTCAAAAAACAGACTTGCTTCAGCAGCACAATTCTGGTGCTGTAGTTGTAGGAGATGTCTCAAAACGTCATCAGGAGTCCCGACTAAACCCGTAAATGTAAGAAAATGTAAGAAAATGCATTTTTTAAGAAAAACATTTTTTGCTAAAATGTCGTAAGTGGGGACCCTGTCGTAAAAATGCCAAAAAACCGACTTGCTTCAGCAGTACAATTCTGGTGCTGTAGTTGTAGGAGATGTCTCAAAACGTCATCAGGAGTCCCTACAAAACCTAAAAATGGCATAAAATGCTTTTTTTGGGAAAACTTTTTTTATACAAAAAAAAATTCAAAAAACAGACTTGCTTCAGCAGCACAATTCTGGTGCTGTAGTTGTAGGAGATGTCTCAAAACGTCATCAGGAGTCCCGACTAAACCCGTAAATGTAAGAAAATGTAAGAAAATGCATTTTTTACGAAAAACATTTTTTGCTAAAATGTCGTAAGGGGGGACCCTGTCGTAAAAATTCCAAAAAACTGACTTGCTTCAGCAGCACAATTCTGGTGCTGTAGTTGTAGGAGATGTCTCAAAACGTCATCAGGAGTCCCTACAAAACCTAAAAATGGCATAAAATGCTTTTTTTGGGAAAACTTTTTTTTTACAAAAAAAAATTCAAAAAACAGACTTGCTTCAGCAGCACAATTCTGGTGCTGTAGTTGTAGGAGATGTCTCAAAACGTCATCAGGAGTCCCGACTAAACCCGTAAATGTAAGAAAATGCATTTTTTACGAAAAACATTTTTTGCTAAAATGTCGTAAGGGGGGACCCTGTCGTAAAAATTCCAAAAAACGGACTTGCTTCATTAGCACAATTCTGGTGCTGTAGTTGTAGGAGATGTCTTAAAACGTCATCAGGAGTCCCTACAAAACCTAAAAATGGCATAAAATGCTTTTTTTGGGAAAACTTTTTTTTTACAAAAAAAAATTCAAAAAACAGACTTGCTTCAGCAGCACAATTCTGGTGCTGTAGTTGTAGGAGATGTCTCAAAACGTCATCAGGTGTCCCGACTAAACCCGTAAATATAAGAAAATGTAAGAAAATGCATTTTTTACGAAAAACATTTTTTGCTAAAATGTCGTAAGGGGGGACCCTGTCGTAAAAATTCCAAAAAACTGACTTGCTTCAGCAGCACAATTCTGGTGCTGTAGTTGTAGGAGATGTCTCAAAACGTCATCAGGAGTCCCTACAAAACCTAAAAATGGCATAAAATGCTTTTTTTGGGAAAACTTTTTTTTTACAAAAAAAAATTCAAAAAACCGACCTGCTTCAGCAGCACAATTCTGGTGCTGTAGTTGTAGGAGATGTCTCAAAACGTCATCAGGAGTCCCGACTAAACCCGTAAATGTAAGAAAATGCATTTTTTAAGAAAAACATTTTTTGCTAAAATGTCGTAAGGGGGGACCCTGTCGTAAAAATTCCAAAAAACTGACTTGCTTCAGCAGCACAATTCTGGTGCTGTAGTTGTAGGAGATGTCTTAAAACGTCATCAGGAGTCCCTACAAAACCTAAAAATGGCATAAAATGCTTTTTTTGGGAAAACTTTTTTTTTACAAAAAAAAATTCAAAAAACAGACTTGCTTCAGCAACACAATTCTGGTGCTGTAGTTGTAGGAGATGTCTCAAAACGTCATCAGGAGTCCCGACTAAACCCGTAAATGTAAGAAAATGCATTTTTTACGAAAAACATTTTTTGCTAAAATGTCGTAAGGGGGGACCCTGTCGTAAAAATTCCAAAAAACTGACTTGCTTCAGCAGCACAATTCTGGTGCTGTAGTTGTAGGAGATGTCTCAAAACGTCATCAGGAGTCCCTACAAAACCTAAAAATGGCATAAAATGCTTTTTTTGGGAAAACTTTTTTTTTACAAAAAAAATTCAAAAAACAGACTTGCTTCAGCAGCACAATTCTGGTGCTGTAGTTGTAGGAGATGTCTCAAAACGTCATCAGGAGTCCCGACTAAACCCGTAAATGTAAGAAAATGTAAGAAAATGCATTTTTTAAGAAAAACATTTTTTGCTAAAATGTCGTAAGTGGGGACCCTGTCGTAAAAATGCCAAAAAACCGACTTGCTTCAGCAGTACAATTCTGGTGCTGTAGTTGTAGGAGATGTCTCAAAACGTCATCAGGAGTCCCTACAAAACCTAAAAATGGCATAAAATGCTTTTTTTGGGAAAACTTTTTTTATACAAAAAAAAATTCAAAAAACAGACTTGCTTCAGCAGCACAATTCTGGTGCTGTAGTTGTAGGAGATGTCTCAAAACGTCATCAGGAGTCCCGACTAAACCCGTAAATGTAAGAAAATGCATTTTTTACGAAAAACATTTTTTGCTAAAATGTCGTAAGGGGGGACCCTGTCGTAAAAATTCCAAAAAACTGACTTGCTTCAGCAGCACAATTCTGGTGCTGTAGTTGTAGGAGATGTCTCAAAACGTCATCAGGAGTCCCTACAAAACCTAAAAATGGCATAAAATGCTTTTTTTGGGAAAACTTTTTTTTTACAAAAAAAAATTCAAAAAACAGACTTGCTTCAGCAGCACAATTCTGGTGCTGTAGTTGTAGGAGATGTCTCAAAACGTCATCAGGAGTCCCGACTAAACCCGTAAATGTAAGAAAATGCATTTTTTACGAAAAACATTTTTTGCTAAAATGTCGTAAGGGGGGACCCTGTCGTAAAAATTCCAAAAAACGGACTTGCTTCATTAGCACAATTCTGGTGCTGTAGTTGTAGGAGATGTCTTAAAACGTCATCAGGAGTCCCTACAAAACCTAAAAATGGCATAAAATGCTTTTTTTGGGAAAACTTTTTTTTTACAAAAAAAAATTCAAAAAACAGACTTGCTTCAGCAGCACAATTCTGGTGCTGTAGTTGTAGGAGATGTCTCAAAACGTCATCAGGAGTCCCTACAAAACCTAAAAATGGCATAAAATGCTTT
The DNA here is from genome assembly GCF_033978785.1 of Entelurus aequoreus. Classification (NCBI taxonomy): domain Eukaryota; kingdom Metazoa; phylum Chordata; class Actinopteri; order Syngnathiformes; family Syngnathidae; genus Entelurus; species Entelurus aequoreus. Next base: position 335,636 of record NW_026907979.1, read on the forward strand.
TTTTGGGAAAACTTTTTTTTTACAAAAAAAAATTCAAAAAACCGACTTGCTTCAGCAGCACAATTCTGGTGCTGTAGTTGTAGGAGATGTCTCAAAACGTCATCAGGAGTCCCGACTAAACCCGTAAATGTAAGAAAATGCATTTTTTACGAAAAACATTTTTTGCTAAAATGTCGTAAGGGGGGACCCTGTCGTAAAAATTCCAAAAAACTGACTTGCTTCAGCAGCACAATTCTGGTGCTGTAGTTGTAGGAGATGTCTCAAAACGTCATCAGGAGTCCCTACAAAACCTAAAAATGGCATAAAATGCTTTTTTTGGGAAAACTTTTTTTTTACAAAAAAAAATTCAAAAAACAGACTTGCTTCAGCAGCACAATTCTGGTGCTGTAGTTGTAGGAGATGTCTCAAAACGTCATCAGGAGTCCCGACTAAACCCGTAGATGTAAGAAAATGCATTTTTTAAGAAAAACATTTTTTGCTAAAATGTCGTAAGGGGGGACCCTGTCGTAAAAATGCCAAAAAACCGACTTGCTTCAGCAGCACAATTCTGGTGCTGTAGTTGTAGGAGATGTCTCAAAACGTCATCAGGAGTCCCTACAAAACCTAAAAATGGCATAAAATGCTTTTTTTGGGAAAACTTTTTTTTTACAAAAAAATTTTCAAAAAACAGACTTGCTTCAGCAGCACAATTCTGGTGCTGTAGTGGTAGGAGATGTCTCAAAACGTCATCAGGAGTCCCGACTAAACCCGTAAATGTAAGAAAATGTAAGAAAATGCATTTTTTACGAAAAACATTTTTTGCTAAAATGTCGTAAGGGGGGACCCTGTCGTAAAAATTCCAAAAAACTGACTTGCTTCAGCAGCACAATTCTGGTGCTGTAGTTGTAGGAGATGTCTCAAAACGTCATCAGGAGTCCCTACAAAACCTAAAAATGGCATAAAATGCTTTTTTTGGGAAAACTTTTTTTTTACAAAAAAAAATTCAAAAAACAGACTTGCTTCAGCAGCACAATTCTGGTGCTGTAGTTGTAGGAGATGTCTCAAAACGTCATCAGGAGTCCCTACAAAACCTAAAAATGGCATAAAATGCTTTTTTTGGGAAAACTTTTTTTTTACAAAAAAAAATTCAAAAAACAGACTTGCTTCAGCAGCACAATTCTGGTGCTGTAGTTGTAGGAGATGTCTCAAAACGTCATCAGGAGTCCCGACTAAACCCGTAAATATAAGAAAATGTAAGAAAATGCATTTTTTACGAAAAACATTTTTTGCTAAAATGTCGTAAGGGGGGACCCTGTCGTAAAAATTCCAAAAAACTGACTTGCTTCAGCAGCACAATTCTGGTGCTGTAGTTGTAGGAGATGTCTCAAAACGTCATCAGGAGTCCCTACAAAACCTAAAAATGGCATAAAATGCTTTTTTTGGGAAAACTTTTTTTTTACAAAAAAAAATTCAAAAAACCGACTTGCTTCAGCAGCACAATTCTGGTGCTGTAGTTGTAGGAGATGTCTCAAAACGTCATCAGGAGTCCCGACTAAACCCGTAAATGTAAGAAAATGCATTTTTTAAGAAAAACATTTTTTGCTAAAATGTCGTAAGGGGGGACCCTGTCGTAAAAATTCCAAAAAACTGACTTGCTTCAGCAGCACAATTCTGGTGCTGTAGTTGTAGGAGATGTCTTAAAACGTCATCAGGAGTCCCTTCAAAACCTAAAAATGGCATAAAATGCTTTTTTTGGGAAAACTTTTTTTTTACAAAAAAAAATTCAAAAAACAGACTTGCTTCAGCAACACAATTCTGGTGCTGTAGTTGTAGGAGATGTCTCAAAACGTCATCAGGAGTCCCGACTAAACCCGTAAATGTAAGAAAATGCATTTTTTACGAAAAACATTTTTTGCTAAAATGTCGTAAGGGGGGACCCTGTCGTAAAAATTCCAAAAAACTGACTTGCTTCAGCAGCACAATTCTGGTGCTGTAGTTGTAGGAGATGTCTCAAAACGTCATCAGGAGTCCCTACAAAACCTAAAAATGGCATAAAATGCTTTTTTTGGGAAAACTTTTTTTTTACAAAAAAAATTTCAAAAAACAGACTTGCTTCAGCAGCACAATTCTGGTGCTGTAGTTGTAGGAGATGTCTCAAAACGTCACCAGGAGTCCCGACTAAACCCGTAAATGTAAGAAAATGCATTTTTTAAGAAAAAATTTTTTTGCTAAAATGTCGTAAGGGGGGACCCTGTCGTAAAAATTCCAAAAAACCGACTTGCTTCAGCAGCACAATTCTGGTGCTGTAGTTGTAGGAGATGTCTCAAAACGTCATCAGGAGTCCCTACAAAACCTAAAAATGGCATAAAATGCTTTTTTTGGGAAAACTTTTTTTTTACAAAAAAAATTCAAAAAACAGACTTGCTTCAGCAGCACAATTCTGGTGCTGTAGTTGTAGGAGATGTCTCAAAACGTCATCAGGAGTCCCGACTAAACCCGTAAATGTAAGAAAATGCATTTTTTACGAAAAACATTTTTTGCTAAAATGTCGTAAGGGGGGACCCTGTCGTAAAAATTCCAAAAAACTGACTTGCTTCAGCAGCACAATTCTGGTGCTGTAGTTGTAGGAGATGTCTCAAAACGTCATCAGGAGTCCCTACAAAACCTAAAAATGGCATAAAATGCTTTTTTTGGGAAAACTTTTTTTTTACAAAAAAAAATTCAAAAAACAGACTTGCTTCAGCAGCACAATTCTGGTGCTGTAGTTGTAGGAGATGTCTCAAAACGTCATCAGGAGTCCCGACTAAACCCGTAAATGTAAGAAAATGCATTTTTTAAGAAAAACATTTTTTGCTAATATGTTAATGCTAATATGTCGGTTTTTTGGAATTTTTACGACAGGGTCCCCCCTTACGACATTTTAGCAAAAAATTTTTTTCTTAAAAAATGCATTTTCTTACATTTACGGGTTTAGTCGGGACTCCTGGTCGTAAAAATGCCAAAAAACCGACTTGCTTCAGCAGCACAATTCTGGTGCTGTAGTTGTAGGAGATGTCTCAAAACGTCATCAGGAGTCCCTACAAAACCTAAAAATGGCATAAAATGCTTTTTTTGGGAAAACTTTTTTTTTACAAAAAAAAATTCAAAAAACAGATTTGCTTCAGCAGCACAATTCTGGTGCTGTAGTTGTAGGAGATGTCTCAAAACGTCATCAGGTGTCCCGACTAAACCCGTAAATATAAGAAAATGTAAGAAAATGCATTTTTTACGAAAAACATTTTTTGCTAAAATGTCGTAAGGGGGGACCCTGTCGTAAAAATTCCAAAAAACTGACTTGCTTCAGCAGCACAATTCTGGTGCTGTAGTTGTAGGAGATGTCTCAAAACGTCATCAGGAGTCCCTACAAAACCTAAAAATGGCATAAAATGCTTTTTTTGGGAAAACTTTTTTTTTACAAAAAAAAATTCAAAAAACCGACTTGCTTCAGCAGCACAATTCTGGTGCTGTAGTTGTAGGAGATGTCTCAAAACGTCATCAGGAGTCCCGACTAAACCCGTAAATGTAAGAAAATGCATTTTTTAAGAAAAACATTTTTTGCTAAAATGTCGTAAGGGGGGACCCTGTCGTAAAAATTCCAAAAAACTGACTTGCTTCAGCAGCACAATTCTGGTGCTGTAGTTGTAGGAGATGTCTTAAAACGTCATCAGGAGTCCCTACAAAACCTAAAAATGGCATAAAATGCTTTTTTTGGGAAAACTTTTTTTTTACAAAAAAAAATTCAAAAAACAGACTTGCTTCAGCAACACAATTCTGGTGCTGTAGTTGTAGGAGATGTCTCAAAACGTCATCAGGAGTCCCGACTAAACCCGTAAATGTAAGAAAATGCATTTTTTACGAAAAACATTTTTTGCTAAAATGTCGTAAGGGGGGACCCTGTCGTAAAAATTCCAAAAAACTGACTTGCTTCAGCAGCACAATTCTGGTGCTGTAGTTGTAGGAGATGTCTCAAAACGTCATCAGGAGTCCCTACAAAACCTAAAAATGGCATAAAATGCTTTTTTTGGGAAAACTTTTTTTTTACAAAAAAAAATTCAAAAAACAGACTTGCTTCAGCAGCACAATTCTGGTGCTGTAGTTGTAGGAGATGTCTCAAAACGTCATCAGGAGTCCCGACTAAACCCGTAGATGTAAGAAAATGCATTTTTTAAGAAAAACATTTTTTGCTAAAATGTCGTAAGGGGGGACCCTGTCGTAAAAATGCCAAAAAACCGACTTGCTTCAGCAGCACAATTCTGGTGCTGTAGTTGTAGGAGATGTCTCAAAACGTCATCAGGAGTCCCTACAAAACCTAAAAATGGCATAAAATGCTTTTTTTGGGAAAACTTTTTTTTTACAAAAAATTTTTCAAAAAACAGACTTGCTTCAGCAGCACAATTCTGGTGCTGTAGTGGTAGGAGATGTCTCAAAACGTCATCAGGAGTCCCGACTAAACCCGTAAATGTAAGAAAATGTAAGAAAATGCATTTTTTACGAAAAACATTTTTTGCTAAAATGTCGTAAGGGGGGACCCTGTCGTAAAAATTCCAAAAAACTGACTTGCTTCAGCAGCACAATTCTGGTGCTGTAGTTGTAGGAGATGTCTCAAAACGTCATCAGGAGTCCCTACAAAACCTAAAAATGGCATAAAATGCTTTTTTTGGGAAAACTTTTTTTTTACAAAAAAAAATTCAAAAAACAGATTTGCTTCAGCAGCACAATTCTGGTGCTGTAGTTGTAGGAGATGTCTCAAAACGTCATCAGGTGTCCCGACTAAACCCGTAAATATAAGAAAATGTAAGAAAATGCATTTTTTACGAAAAACATTTTTTGCTAAAATGTCGTAAGGGGGGACCCTGTCGTAAAAATTCCAAAAAACTGACTTGCTTCAGCAGCACAATTCTGGTGCTGTAGTTGTAGGAGATGTCTCAAAACGTCATCAGGAGTCCCTACAAAACCTAAAAATGGCATAAAATGCTTTTTTTGGGAAAACTTTTTTTTTACAAAAAAAAATTCAAAAAACCGACTTGCTTCAGCAGCACAATTCTGGTGCTGTAGTTGTAGGAGATGTCTCAAAACGTCATCAGGAGTCCCGACTAAACCCGTAAATGTAAGAAAATGCATTTTTTAAGAAAAACATTTTTTGCTAAAATGTCGTAAGGGGGGACCCTGTCGTAAAAATTCCAAAAAACTGACTTGCTTCAGCAGCACAATTCTGGTGCTGTAGTTGTAGGAGATGTCTTAAAACGTCATCAGGAGTCCCTACAAAACCTAAAAATGGCATAAAATGCTTTTTTTGGGAAAACTTTTTTTTTACAAAAAAAAATTCAAAAAACAGACTTGCTTCAGCAACACAATTCTGGTGCTGTAGTTGTAGGAGATGTCTCAAAACGTCATCAGGAGTCCCGACTAAACCCGTAAATGTAAGAAAATGCATTTTTTACGAAAAACATTTTTTGCTAAAATGTCGTAAGGGGGGACCCTGTCGTAAAAATTCCAAAAAACTGACTTGCTTCAGCAGCACAATTCTGGTGCTGTAGTTGTAGGAGATGTCTCAAAACGTCATCAGGAGTCCCTACAAAACCTAAAAATGGCATAAAATGCTTTTTTTGGGAAAACTTTTTTTTTACAAAAAAAAATTCAAAAAACAGACTTGCTTCAGCAGCACAATTCTGGTGCTGTAGTTGTAGGAGATGTCTCAAAACGTCATCAGGAGTCCCGACTAAACCCGTAGATGTAAGAAAATGCATTTTTTAAGAAAAACATTTTTTGCTAAAATGTCGTAAGGGGGGACCCTGTCGTAAAAATGCCAAAAAACCGACTTGCTTCAGCAGCACAATTCTGGTGCTGTAGTTGTAGGAGATGTCTCAAAACGTCATCAGGAGTCCCTACAAAACCTAAAAATGGCATAAAATGCTTTTTTTGGGAAAACTTTTTTTTTACAAAAAATTTTTCAAAAAACAGACTTGCTTCAGCAGCACAATTCTGGTGCTGTAGTGGTAGGAGATGTCTCAAAACGTCATCAGGAGTCCCGACTAAACCCGTAAATGTAAGAAAATGTAAGAAAATGCATTTTTTACGAAAAACATTTTTTGCTAAAATGTCGTAAGGGGGGACCCTGTCGTAAAAATTCCAAAAAACTGACTTGCTTCAGCAGCACAATTCTGGTGCTGTAGTTGTAGGAGATGTCTCAAAACGTCATCAGGAGTCCCTACAAAACCTAAAAATGGCATAAAATGCTTTTTTTGGGAAAACTTTTTTTTTACAAAAAAAAATTCAAAAAACAGACTTGCTTCAGCAGCACAATTCTGGTGCTGTAGTTGTAGGAGATGTCTCAAAACGTCATCAGGAGTCCCGACTAAACCCGTAAATATAAGAAAATGTAAGAAAATGCATTTTTTACGAAAAAAATTTTTTGCTAAAATGTCGTAAGGGGGGACCCTGTCGTAAAAATTCCAAAAAACTGACTTGCTTCAGCAGCACAATTCTGGTGCTGTAGTTGTAGGAGATGTCTCAAAACGTCATCAGGAGTCCCTACAAAACCTAAAAATGGCATAAAATGCTTTTTTTGGGAAAACTTTTTTTTTACAAAAAAAAATTCAAAAAACCGACTTGCTTCAGCAGCACAATTCTGGTGCTGTAGTTGTAGGAGATGTCTCAAAACGTCATCAGGAGTCCCGACTAAACCCGTAAATGTAAGAAAATGCATTTTTTACGAAAAACATTTTTTGCTAAAATGTCGTAAGGGGGGACCCTGTCGTAAAAATTCCAAAAAACTGACTTGCTTCAGCAGCACAATTCTGGTGCTGTAGTTGTAGGAGATGTCTCAAAACGTCATCAGGAGTCCCTACAAAACCTAAAAATGGCATAAAATGCTTTTTTTGGGAAAACTTTATTTTTACAAAAAAAAATTCAAAAAACAGACTTGCTTCAGCAGCACAATTCTGGTGCTGTAGTTGTAGGAGATGTCTCAAAACGTCATCAGGAGTCCCGACTAAACCCGTAAATGTAAGAAAATGCATTTTTTACGAAAAACATTTTTTGCTAAAATGTCGTAAGGGGGGACCCTGTCGTAAAAATGCCAAAAAACCGACTTGCTTCAGCAGCACAATTCTGGTGCTGTAGTTGTAGGAGATGTCTCAAAACGTCATCAGGAGTCCCTACAAAACCTAAAAATGGCATAAAATGCTTTTTTTGGGAAAACTTTTTTTTTACAAAAAAAAATTCAAAAAACAGATTTGCTTCAGCAGCACAATTCTGGTGCTGTAGTTGTAGGAGATGTCTCAAAACGTCATCAGGAGTCCCGACTAAACCCGTAAATGTAAGAAAATGTAAGAAAATGCATTTTTTACGAAAAACATTTTTTGCTAAAATGTCGTAAGGGGGGACCCTGTCGTAAAAATTCCAAAAAACTGACTTGCTTCAGCAGCACAATTCTGGTGCTGTAGTTGTAGGAGATGTCTCAAAACGTCATCAGGAGTCCCTACAAAACCTAAAAATGGCATAAAATGCTTTTTTTGGGAAAACTTTTTTTTTACAAAAAAAATTCAAAAAACAGACTTGCTTCAGCAGCACAATTCTGGTGCTGTAGTTGTAGGAGATGTCTCAAAACGTCATCAGGAGTCCCTACAAAACCTAAAAATGGCATAAAATGCTTTTTTTGGGAAAACTTTTTTTTTACAAAAAAAATTCAAAAAACAGACTTGCTTCAGCAGCACAATTCTGGTGCTGTAGTTGTAGGAGATGTCTCAAAACGTCATCAGGAGTCCCGACTAAACCCGTAAATATAAGAAAATGTAAGAAAATGCATTTTTTACGAAAAACATTTTTTGCTAAAATGTCGTAAGGGGGGACCCTGTCGTAAAAATTCCAAAAAACCGACTTGCTTCAGCAGTACAATTCTGGTGCTGTAGTTGTAGGAGATGTCTCAAAACGTCATCAGGAGTCCCTACAAAACCTAAAAATGGCATAAAATGCTTTTTTTGGGAAAACTTTTTTTTTACAAAAAAAAATTCAAAAAACAGACTTGCTTCAGCAGCACAATTCTGGTGCTGTAGTTGTAGGAGATGTCTCAAAACGTCATCAGGAGTCCCGACTAAACCCGTAAATGTAAGAAAATGTAAGAAAATGCATTTTTTAAGAAAAACATTTTTTGCTAAAATGTCGTAAGTGGGGACCCTGTCGTAAAAATGCCAAAAAACCGACTTGCTTCAGCAGTACAATTCTGGTGCTGTAGTTGTAGGAGATGTCTCAAAACGTCATCAGGAGTCCCTACAAAACCTAAAAATGGCATAAAATGCTTTTTTTGGGAAAACTTTTTTTTTACAAAAAAAAATTCAAAAAACAGACTTGCTTCAGCAGCACAATTCTGGTGCTGTAGTTGTAGGAGATGTCTCAAAACGTCATCAGGAGTCCCTACAAAACCTAAAAATGGCATAAAATGCTTTTTTTGGGAAAACTTTTTTTTTACAAAAAAAATTCAAAAAACAGACTTGCTTCAGCAGCACAATTCTGGTGCTGTAGTTGTAGGAGATGTCTCAAAACGTCATCAGGAGTCCCTACAAAACCTAAAAATGTCATAAAATGCTTTTTTTGGGAAAACTTTTTTTTTACAAAAAAAAATTCAAAAAACAGACTTGCTTCAGCAGCACAATTCTGGTGCTGTAGTTGTAGGAGATGTCTCAAAACGTCATCAGGAGTCCCTACAAAACCTAAAAATGGCATAAAATGCTTTTTTTGGGAAAACTTTTTTTTTACAAAAAAAATTCAAAAAACAGACTTGCTTCAGCAGCACAATTCTGGTGCTGTAGTTGTAGGAGATGTCTCAAAACGTCATCAGGAGTCCCGACTAAACCCGTAAATGTAAGAAAATGTAAGAAAATGCATTTTTTAAGAAAAACATTTTTTGCTAAAATGTCGTAAGTGGGGACCCTGTCGTAAAAATGCCAAAAAACCGACTTGCTTCAGCAGTACAATTCTGGTGCTGTAGTTGTAGGAGATGTCTCAAAACGTCATCAGGAGTCCCTACAAAACCTAAAAATGGCATAAAATGCTTTTTTTGGGAAAACTTTTTTTATACAAAAAAAAATTCAAAAAACAGACTTGCTTCAGCAGCACAATTCTGGTGCTGTAGTTGTAGGAGATGTCTCAAAACGTCATCAGGAGTCCCGACTAAACCCGTAAATGTAAGAAAATGTAAGAAAATGCATTTTTTACGAAAAACATTTTTTGCTAAAATGTCGTAAGGGGGGACCCTGTCGTAAAAATTCCAAAAAACTGACTTGCTTCAGCAGCACAATTCTGGTGCTGTAGTTGTAGGAGATGTCTCAAAACGTCATCAGGAGTCCCTACAAAACCTAAAAATGGCATAAAATGCTTTTTTTGGGAAAACTTTTTTTTTACAAAAAAAAATTCAAAAAACAGACTTGCTTCAGCAGCACAATTCTGGTGCTGTAGTTGTAGGAGATGTCTCAAAACGTCATCAGGAGTCCCGACTAAACCCGTAAATGTAAGAAAATGCATTTTTTACGAAAAACATTTTTTGCTAAAATGTCGTAAGGGGGGACCCTGTCGTAAAAATTCCAAAAAACGGACTTGCTTCATTAGCACAATTCTGGTGCTGTAGTTGTAGGAGATGTCTTAAAACGTCATCAGGAGTCCCTACAAAACCTAAAAATGGCATAAAATGCTTTTTTTGGGAAAACTTTTTTTTTACAAAAAAAAATTCAAAAAACAGACTTGCTTCAGCAGCACAATTCTGGTGCTGTAGTTGTAGGAGATGTCTCAAAACGTCATCAGGTGTCCCGACTAAACCCGTAAATATAAGAAAATGTAAGAAAATGCATTTTTTACGAAAAACATTTTTTGCTAAAATGTCGTAAGGGGGGACCCTGTCGTAAAAATTCCAAAAAACTGACTTGCTTCAGCAGCACAATTCTGGTGCTGTAGTTGTAGGAGATGTCTCAAAACGTCATCAGGAGTCCCTACAAAACCTAAAAATGGCATAAAATGCTTTTTTTGGGAAAACTTTTTTTTTACAAAAAAAAATTCAAAAAACCGACCTGCTTCAGCAGCACAATTCTGGTGCTGTAGTTGTAGGAGATGTCTCAAAACGTCATCAGGAGTCCCGACTAAACCCGTAAATGTAAGAAAATGCATTTTTTAAGAAAAACATTTTTTGCTAAAATGTCGTAAGGGGGGACCCTGTCGTAAAAATTCCAAAAAACTGACTTGCTTCAGCAGCACAATTCTGGTGCTGTAGTTGTAGGAGATGTCTTAAAACGTCATCAGGAGTCCCTACAAAACCTAAAAATGGCATAAAATGCTTTTTTTGGGAAAACTTTTTTTTTACAAAAAAAAATTCAAAAAACAGACTTGCTTCAGCAACACAATTCTGGTGCTGTAGTTGTAGGAGATGTCTCAAAACGTCATCAGGAGTCCCGACTAAACCCGTAAATGTAAGAAAATGCATTTTTTACGAAAAACATTTTTTGCTAAAATGTCGTAAGGGGGGACCCTGTCGTAAAAATTCCAAAAAACTGACTTGCTTCAGCAGCACAATTCTGGTGCTGTAGTTGTAGGAGATGTCTCAAAACGTCATCAGGAGTCCCTACAAAACCTAAAAATGGCATAAAATGCTTTTTTTGGGAAAACTTTTTTTTTACAAAAAAAAATTCAAAAAACAGACTTGCTTCAGCAGCACAATTCTGGTGCTGTAGTTGTAGGAGATGTCTCAAAACGTCATCAGGAGTCCCGACTAAACCCGTAGATGTAAGAAAATGCATTTTTTAAGAAAAACATTTTTTGCTAAAATGTCGTAAGGGGGGACCCTGTCGTAAAAATGCCAAAAAACCGACTTGCTTCAGCAGCACAATTCTGGTGCTGTAGTTGTAGGAGATGTCTCAAAACGTCATCAGGAGTCCCTACAAAACCTAAAAATGGCATAAAATGCTTTTTTTGGGAAAACTTTTTTTTTACAAAAAAAATTTCAAAAAACAGACTTGCTTCAGCAGCACAATTCTGGTGCTGTAGTGGTAGGAGATGTCTCAAAACGTCATCAGGAGTCCCGACTAAACCCGTAAATGTAAGAAAATGTAAGAAAATGCATTTTTTACGAAAAACATTTTTTGCTAAAATGTCGTAAGGGGGGACCCTGTCGTAAAAATTCCAAAAAACTGACTTGCTTCAGCAGCACAATTCTGGTGCTGTAGTTGTAGGAGATGTCTCAAAACGTCATCAGGAGTCCCTACAAAACCTAAAAATGGCATAAAATGCTTTTTTTGGGAAAACTTTTTTTTTACAAAAAAAAATTCAAAAAACAGACTTGCTTCAGCAGCACAATTCTGGTGCTGTAGTTGTAGGAGATGTCTCAAAACGTCATCAGGAGTCCCTACAAAACCTAAAAATGGCATAAAATGCTTTTTTTGGGAAAACTTTTTTTTTACAAAAAAAAATTCAAAAAACAGACTTGCTTCAGCAGCACAATTCTGGTGCTGTAGTTGTAGGAGATGTCTCAAAACGTCATCAGGAGTCCCGACTAAACCCGTAAATATAAGAAAATGTAAGAAAATGCATTTTTTACGAAAAACATTTTTTGCTAAAATGTCGTAAGGGGGGACCCTGTCGTAAAAATTCCAAAAAACTGACTTGCTTCAGCAGCACAATTCTGGTGCTGTAGTTGTAGGAGATGTCTCAAAACGTCATCAGGAGTCCCTACAAAACCTAAAAATGGCATAAAATGCTTTTTTTGGGAAAACTTTTTTTTTACAAAAAAAAATTCAAAAAACCGACTTGCTTCAGCAGCACAATTCTGGTGCTGTAGTTGTAGGAGATGTCTCAAAACGTCATCAGGAGTCCCGACTAAACCCGTAAATGTAAGAAAATGCATTTTTTAAGAAAAACATTTTTTGCTAAAATGTCGTAAGGGGGGACCCTGTCGTAAAAATTCCAAAAAACTGACTTGCTTCAGCAGCACAATTCTGGTGCTGTAGTTGTAGGAGATGTCTTAAAACGTCATCAGGAGTCCCTACAAAACCTAAAAATGGCATAAAATGCTTTTTTTGGGAAAACTTTTTTTTTACAAAAAAAAATTCAAAAAACAGACTTGCTTCAGCAACACAATTCTGGTGCTGTAGTTGTAGGAGATGTCTCAAAACGTCATCAGGAGTCCCGACTAAACCCGTAAATGTAAGAAAATGCATTTTTTACGAAAAACATTTTTTGCTAAAATGTCGTAAGGGGGGACCCTGTCGTAAAAATTCCAAAAAACTGACTTGCTTCAGCAGCACAATTCTGGTGCTGTAGTTGTAGGAGATGTCTCAAAACGTCATCAGGAGTCCCTACAAAACCTAAAAATGGCATAAAATGCTTTTTTTGGGAAAACTTTTTTTTTACAAAAAAAATTTCAAAAAACAGACTTGCTTCAGCAGCACAATTCTGGTGCTGTAGTTGTAGGAGATGTCTCAAAACGTCACCAGGAGTCCCGACTAAACCCGTAAATGTAAGAAAATGCATTTTTTAAGAAAAAAATTTTTTGCTAAAATGTCGTAAGGGGGGACCCTGTCGTAAAAATTCCAAAAAACCGACTTGCTTCAGCAGCACAATTCTGGTGCTGTAGTTGTAGGAGATGTCTCAAAACGTCATCAGGAGTCCCTACAAAACCTAAAAATGGCATAAAATGCTTTTTTTGGGAAAACTTTTTTTTTACAAAAAAAATTCAAAAAACAGACTTGCTTCAGCAGCACAATTCTGGTGCTGTAGTTGTAGGAGATGTCTCAAAACGTCATCAGGAGTCCCGACTAAACCCGTAAATGTAAGAAAATGCATTTTTTACGAAAAACATTTTTTGCTAAAATGTCGTAAGGGGGGACCCTGTCGTAAAAATTCCAAAAAACTGACTTGCTTCAGCAGCACAATTCTGGTGCTGTAGTTGTAGGAGATGTCTCAAAACGTCATCAGGAGTCCCTACAAAACCTAAAAATGGCATAAAATGCTTTTTTTGGGAAAACTTTTTTTTTACAAAAAAAAATTCAAAAAACAGACTTGCTTCAGCAGCACAATTCTGGTGCTGTAGTTGTAGGAGATGTCTCAAAACGTCATCAGGAGTCCCGACTAAACCCGTAAATGTAAGAAAATGCATTTTTTAAGAAAAACATTTTTTGCTAATATGTTAATGCTAATATGTCGGTTTTTTGGAATTTTTACGACAGGGTCCCCCCTTACGACATTTTAGCAAAACATTTTTTTCTTAAAAAATGCATTTTCTTACATTTACGGGTTTAGTCGGGACTCCTGGTCGTAAAAATGCCAAAAAACCGACTTGCTTCAGCAGCACAATTCTGGTGCTGTAGTTGTAGGAGATGTCTCAAAACGTCATCAGGAGTCCCTACAAAACCTAAAAATGGCATAAAATGCTTTTTTTGGGAAAACTTTTTTTTTACAAAAAAAAATTCAAAAAACAGACTTGCTTCAGCAGCACAATTCTGGTGCTGTAGTTGTAGGAGATGTCTCAAAACGTCATCAGGTGTCCCGACTAAACCCGTAAATATAAGAAAATGTAAGAAAATGCATTTTTTACGAAAAACATTTTTTGCTAAAATGTCGTAAGGGGGGACCCTGTCGTAAAAATTCCAAAAAACTGACTTGCTTCAGCAGCACAATTCTGGTGCTGTAGTTGTAGGAGATGTCTCAAAACGTCATCAGGAGTCCCTACAAAACCTAAAAATGGCATAAAATGCTTTTTTTGGGAAAACTTTTTTTTTACAAAAAAAAATTCAAAAAACCGACTTGCTTCAGCAGCACAATTCTGGTGCTGTAGTTGTAGGAGATGTCTCAAAACGTCATCAGGAGTCCCGACTAAACCCGTAAATGTAAGAAAATGCATTTTTTAAGAAAAACATTTTTTGCTAAAATGTCGTAAGGGGGGACCCTGTCGTAAAAATTCCAAAAAACTGACTTGCTTCAGCAGCACAATTCTGGTGCTGTAGTTGTAGGAGATGTCTTAAAACGTCATCAGGAGTCCCTACAAAACCTAAAAATGGCATAAAATGCTTTTTTTGGGAAAACTTTTTTTTTACAAAAAAAAATTCAAAAAACAGACTTGCTTCAGCAACACAATTCTGGTGCTGTAGTTGTAGGAGATGTCTCAAAACGTCATCAGGAGTCCCGACTAAACCCGTAAATGTAAGAAAATGCATTTTTTACGAAAAACATTTTTTGCTAAAATGTCGTAAGGGGGGACCCTGTCGTAAAAATTCCAAAAAACTGACTTGCTTCAGCAGCACAATTCTGGTGCTGTAGTTGTAGGAGATGTCTCAAAACGTCATCAGGAGTCCCTACAAAACCTAAAAATGGCATAAAATGCTTTTTTTGGGAAAACTTTTTTTTTACAAAAAAAAATTCAAAAAACAGACTTGCTTCAGCAGCACAATTCTGGTGCTGTAGTTGTAGGAGATGTCTCAAAACGTCATCAGGAGTCCCGACTAAACCCGTAGATGTAAGAAAATGCATTTTTTAAGAAAAACATTTTTTGCTAAAATGTCGTAAGGGGGGACCCTGTCGTAAAAATGCCAAAAAACCGACTTGCTTCAGCAGCACAATTCTGGTGCTGTAGTTGTAGGAGATGTCTCAAAACGTCATCAGGAGTCCCTACAAAACCTAAAAATGGCATAAAATGCTTTTTTTGGGAAAACTTTTTTTTTACAAAAAAAATTTCAAAAAACAGACTTGCTTCAGCAGCACAATTCTGGTGCTGTAGTGGTAGGAGATGTCTCAAAACGTCATCAGGAGTCCCGACTAAACCCGTAAATGTAAGAAAATGTAAGAAAATGCATTTTTTACGAAAAACATTTTTTGCTAAAATGTCGTAAGGGGGGACCCTGTCGTAAAAATTCCAAAAAACTGACTTGCTTCAGCAGCACAATTCTGGTGCTGTAGTTGTAGGAGATGTCTCAAAACGTCATCAGGAGTCCCTACAAAACCTAAAAATGGCATAAAATGCTTTTTTTGGGAAAACTTTTTTTTTACAAAAAAAAATTCAAAAAACAGACTTGCTTCAGCAGCACAATTCTGGTGCTGTAGTTGTAGGAGATGTCTCAAAACGTCATCAGGAGTCCCGACTAAACCCGTAAATATAAGAAAATGTAAGAAAATGCATTTTTTACGAAAAACATTTTTTGCTAAAATGTCGTAAGGGGGGACCCTGTCATAAAAATTCCAAAAAACTGACTTGCTTCAGCAGCACAATTCTGGTGCTGTAGTTGTAGGAGATGTCTCAAAACGTCATCAGGAGTCCCTACAAAACCTAAAAATGGCATAAAATGCTTTTTTTGGGAAAACTGTTTTTTTACAAAAAAAAATTCAAAAAACCGACTTGCTTCAGCAGCACAATTCTGGTGCTGTAGTTGTAGGAGATGTCTCAAAACGTCATCAGGAGTCCCGACTAAACCCGTAAATGTAAGAAAATGCATTTTTTAAGAAAAACATTTTTTGCTAAAATGTCGTAAGGGGGGACCCTGTCGTAAAAATTCCAAAAAACTGACTTGCTTCAGCAGCACAATTCTGGTGCTGTAGTTGTAGGAGATGTCTCAAAACGTCATCAGGAGTCCCTACAAAACCTAAAAATGGCATAAAATGCTTTTTTTGGGAAAACTTTTTTTTTACAAAAAAAATTCAAAAAACAGACTTGCTTCAGCAGCACAATTCTGGTGCTGTAGTTGTAGGAGATGTCTCAAAACGTCATCAGGAGTCCCGACTAAACCCGTAAATGTAAGAAAATGCATTTTTTACGAAAAACATTTTTTGCTAAAATGTCGTAAGGGGGGACCCTGTCGTAAAAATTCCAAAAAACTGACTTGCTTCAGCAGCACAATTCTGGTGCTGTAGTTGTAGGAGATGTCTCAAAACGTCATCAGGAGTCCCTACAAAACCTAAAAATGGCATAAAATGCTTTTTTTGGGAAAACTTTTTTTTTACAAAAAAAAATTCAAAAAACAGATTTGCTTCAGCAGCACAATTCTGGTGCTGTAGTTGTAGGAGATGTCTCAAAACGTCATCAGGAGTCCCGACTAAACCCGTAAATGTAAGAAAATGTAAGAAAATGCATTTTTTAAGAAAAACATTTTTTGCTAAAATGTCGTAAGGGGGGACCCTGTCGTAAAAATTCCAAAAAACTGACTTGCTTCAGCAGCACAATTCTGGTGCTGTAGTTGTAGGAGATGTCTTAAAACGTCATCAGGAGTCCCTACAAAACCTAAAAATGGCATAAAATGCTTTTTTTGGGAAAACTTTTTTTTTCCAAAAAAAAATTCAAAAAACAGACTTGCTTCAGCAGCACAATTCTGGTGCTGTAGTTGTAGGAGATGTCTCAAAACGTCATCAGGAGTCCCGACTAAACCCGTAAATATAAGAAAATGTAAGAAAATGCATTTTTTACGAAAAACATTTTTTGCTAAAATGTCGTAAGGGGGGACCCTGTCGTAAAAATTCCAAAAAACTGACTTGCTTCAGCAGCACAATTCTGGTGCTGTAGTTGTAGGAGATGTCTCAAAACGTCATCAGGAGTCCCTACAAAACCTAAAAATGGCATAAAATGCTTTTTTTGGGAAAACTTTTTTTTTACAAAAAAAATTCAAAAAACAGACTTGCTTCAGCAGCACAATTCTGGTGCTGTAGTTGTAGGAGATGTCTCAAAACGTCATCAGGAGTCCCGACTAAACCCGTAAATATAAGAAAATGTAAGAAAATGCATTTTTTACGAAAAACATTTTTTGCTAAAATGTCGTAAGGGGGGACCCTGTCGTAAAAATTCCAAAAAACTGACTTGCTTCAGCAGCACAATTCTGGTGCTGTAGTTGTAGGAGATGTCTCAAAACGTCATCAGGAGTCCCTACAAAACCTAAAAATGGCATAAAATGCTTTTTTTGGGAAAACTTTTTTTTTACAAAAAAAAATTCAAAAAACAGACTTGCTTCAGCAGCACAATTCTGGTGCTGTAGTTGTAGGAGATGTCTCAAAACGTCATCAGGAGTCCTGACTAAACCCGTAAATGTAAGAAAATGTAAGAAAATGCATTTTTTAAGAAAAACATTTTTTGCTAAAATGTCGTAAGGGGGGACCCTGTCGTAAAAATGCCAAAAAACCGACTTGCTTCAGCAGTACAATTCTGGTGCTGTAGTTGTAGGAGATGTCTCAAAACGTCATCAGGAGTCCCTACAAAACCTAAAAATGGCATAAAATGCTTTTTTTGGGAAAACTTTTTTTTTACAAAAAAAAATTTAAAAACAGACTTGCTTCAGCAGCACAATTCTGGTGCTGTAGTTGTAGGAGATGTCTCAAAACGTCATCAGGAGTCCCGACTAAACCCGTAAATGTAAGAAAATGTAAGAAAATGCATTTTTTACGAAAAACATTTTTTGCTAAAATGTCGTAAGGGGGGACCCTGTCGTAAAAATTCCAAAAAACTGACTTGCTTCAGCAGCACAATTCTGGTGCTGTAGTTGTAGGAGATGTCTCAAAACGTCATCAGGAGTCCCTACAAAACCTAAAAATGGCATAAAATGCTTTTTTTGGGAAAACTTTTTTTTTACAAAAAAAAATTCAAAAAACAGACTTGCTTCAGCAGCACAATTCTGGTGCTGTAGTTGTAGGAGATGTCTCAAAACGTCATCAGGAGTCCCGACTAAACCCGTAAATGTAAGAAAATGCATTTTTTACGAAAAACATTTTTTGCTAAAATGTCGTAAGGGGGGACCCTGTCGTAAAAATTCCAAAAAACTGACTTGCTTCATTAGCACAATTCTGGTGCTGTAGTTGTAGGAGATGTCTTAAAACGTCATCAGGAGTCCCTACAAAACCTAAAAATGGCATAAAATGCTTTTTTTGGGAAAACTTTTTTTTTACAAAAAAAAATTCAAAAAACAGACTTGCTTCAGCAGCACAATTCTGGTGCTGTAGTTGTAGGAGATGTCTCAAAACGTCATCAGGAGTCCCGACTAAACCCGTAAATATAAGAAAATGTAAGAAAATGCATTTTTTACGAAAAACATTTTTTGCTAAAATGTCGTAAGGGGGGACCCTGTCGTAAAAATTCCAAAAAACTGACTTGCTTCAGCAGCACAATTCTGGTGCTGTAGTTGTAGGAGATGTCTCAAAACGTCATCAGGAGTCCCTACAAAACCTAAAAATGGCATAAAATGCTTTTTTTGGGAAAACTTTTTTTTTACAAAAAAAAATTCAAAAAACAGACTTGCTTCAGCAGCACAATTCTGGTGCTGTAGTTGTAGGAGATGTCTCAAAACGTCATCAGGTGTCCCGACTAAACCCGTAAATATAAGAAAATGTAAGAAAATGCATTTTTTACGAAAAACATTTTTTGCTAAAATGTCGTAAGGGGGGACCCTGTCGTAAAAATTCCAAAAAACTGACTTGCTTCAGCAGCACAATTCTGGTGCTGTAGTTGTAGGAGATGTCTCAAAACGTCATCAGGAGTCCCTACAAAACCTAAAAATGGCATAAAATGCTTTTTTTGGGAAAACTTTTTTTTTTACAAAAAAAAATTCAAAAAACCGACTTGCTTCAGCAGCACAATTCTGGTGCTGTAGTTGTAGGAGATGTCTCAAAACGTCATCAGGAGTCCCGACTAAACCCGTAAATGTAAGAAAATGCATTTTTTAAGAAAAACATTTTTTGCTAAAATGTCGTAAGGGGGGACCCTGTCGTAAAAATTCCAAAAAACTGACTTGCTTCAGCAGCACAATTCTGGTGCTGTAGTTGTAGGAGATGTCTTAAAACGTCATCAGGAGTCCCTACAAAACCTAAAAATGGCATAAAATGCTTTTTTTGGGAAAACTTTTTTTTTACAAAAAAAAATTCAAAAAACAGACTTGCTTCAGCAACACAATTCTGGTGCTGTAGTTGTAGGAGATGTCTCAAAACGTCATCAGGAGTCCCGACTAAACCCGTAAATGTAAGAAAATGCATTTTTTACGAAAAACATTTTTTGCTAAAATGTCGTAAGGGGGGACCCTGTCGTAAAAATTCCAAAAAACTGACTTGCTTCAGCAGCACAATTCTGGTGCTGTAGTTGTAGGAGATGTCTCAAAACGTCATCAGGAGTCCCTACAAAACCTAAAAATGGCATAAAATGCTTTTTTTGGGAAAACTTTTTTTTTACAAAAAAAAATTCAAAAAACAGACTTGCTTCAGCAGCACAATTCTGGTGCTGTAGTTGTAGGAGATGTCTCAAAACGTCATCAGGAGTCCCGACTAAACCCGTAGATGTAAGAAAATGCATTTTTTAAGAAAAACATTTTTTGCTAAAATGTCGTAAGGGGGGACCCTGTCGTAAAAATGCCAAAAAACCGACTTGCTTCAGCAGCACAATTCTGGTGCTGTAGTTGTAGGAGATGTCTCAAAACGTCATCAGGAGTCCCTACAAAACCTAAAAATGGCATAAAATGCTTTTTTTGGGAAAACTTTTTTTTTACAAAAAAAATTTCAAAAAACAGACTTGCTTCAGCAGCACAATTCTGGTGCTGTAGTGGTAGGAGATGTCTCAAAACGTCATCAGGAGTCCCGACTAAACCCGTAAATGTAAGAAAATGTAAGAAAATGCATTTTTTACGAAAAACATTTTTTGCTAAAATGTCGTAAGGGGGGACCCTGTCGTAAAAATTCCAAAAAACTGACTTGCTTCAGCAGCACAATTCTGGTGCTGTAGTTGTAGGAGATGTCTCAAAACGTCATCAGGAGTCCCTACAAAACCTAAAAATGGCATAAAATGCTTTTTTTGGGAAAACTTTTTTTTTACAAAAAAAAATTCAAAAAACAGACTTGCTTCAGCAGCACAATTCTGGTGCTGTAGTTGTAGGAGATGTCTCAAAACGTCATCAGGAGTCCCTACAAAACCTAAAAATGGCATAAAATGCTTTTTTTGGGAAAACTTTTTTTTTACAAAAAAAAATTCAAAAAACAGACTTGCTTCAGCAGCACAATTCTGGTGCTGTAGTTGTAGGAGATGTCTCAAAACGTCATCAGGAGTCCCGACTAAACCCGTAAATATAAGAAAATGTAAGAAAATGCATTTTTTACGAAAAACATTTTTTGCTAAAATGTCGTAAGGGGGGACCCTGTCGTAAAAATTCCAAAAAACTGACTTGCTTCAGCAGCACAATTCTGGTGCTGTAGTTGTAGGAGATGTCTCAAAACGTCATCAGGAGTCCCTACAAAACCTAAAAATGGCATAAAATGCTTTTTTTGGGAAAACTTTTTTTTTACAAAAAAAAATTCAAAAAACCGACTTGCTTCAGCAGCACAATTCTGGTGCTGTAGTTGTAGGAGATGTCTCAAAACGTCATCAGGAGTCCCGACTAAACCCGTAAATGTAAGAAAATGCATTTTTTAAGAAAAACATTTTTTGCTAAAATGTCGTAAGGGGGGACCCTGTCGTAAAAATTCCAAAAAACTGACTTGCTTCAGCAGCACAATTCTGGTGCTGTAGTTGTAGGAGATGTCTTAAAACGTCATCAGGAGTCCCTACAAAACCTAAAAATGGCATAAAATGCTTTTTTTGGGAAAACTTTTTTTTTACAAAAAAAAATTCAAAAAACAGACTTGCTTCAGCAACACAATTCTGGTGCTGTAGTTGTAGGAGATGTCTCAAAACGTCATCAGGAGTCCCGACTAAACCCGTAAATGTAAGAAAATGCATTTTTTACGAAAAACATTTTTTGCTAAAATGTCGTAAGGGGGGACCCTGTCGTAAAAATTCCAAAAAACTGACTTGCTTCAGCAGCACAATTCTGGTGCTGTAGTTGTAGGAGATGTCTCAAAACGTCATCAGGAGTCCCTACAAAACCTAAAAATGGCATAAAATGCTTTTTTTGGGAAAACTTTTTTTTTACAAAAAAAATTTCAAAAAACAGACTTGCTTCAGCAGCACAATTCTGGTGCTGTAGTTGTAGGAGATGTCTCAAAACGTCACCAGGAGTCCCGACTAAA
This sequence comes from Entelurus aequoreus, assembly GCF_033978785.1. Classification (NCBI taxonomy): domain Eukaryota; kingdom Metazoa; phylum Chordata; class Actinopteri; order Syngnathiformes; family Syngnathidae; genus Entelurus; species Entelurus aequoreus. The sequence goes on from NW_026907979.1 coordinate 356,648, forward strand.
CCCGTAAATGTAAGAAAATGCATTTTTTAAGAAAAACATTTTTTGCTAAAATGTCGTAAGGGGGGACCCTGTCGTAAAAATTCCAAAAAACCGACTTGCTTCAGCAGCACAATTCTGGTGCTGTAGTTGTAGGAGATGTCTCAAAACGTCATCAGGAGTCCCTACAAAACCTAAAAATGGCATAAAATGCTTTTTTTGGGAAAACTTTTTTTTTACAAAAAAATTTCAAAAAACAGACTTGCTTCAGCAGCACAATTCTGGTGCTGTAGTTGTAGGAGATGTCTCAAAACGTCATCAGGAGTCCCGACTAAACCCGTAAATGTAAGAAAATGCATTTTTTACGAAAAACATTTTTTGCTAAAATGTCGTAAGGGGGGACCCTGTCGTAAAAATTCCAAAAAACTGACTTGCTTCAGCAGCACAATTCTGGTGCTGTAGTTGTAGGAGATGTCTCAAAACGTCATCAGGAGTCCCTACAAAACCTAAAAATGGCATAAAATGCTTTTTTTGGGAAAACTTTTTTTTTACAAAAAAAAATTCAAAAAACAGACTTGCTTCAGCAGCACAATTCTGGTGCTGTAGTTGTAGGAGATGTCTCAAAACGTCATCAGGAGTCCCGACTAAACCCGTAAATGTAAGAAAATGCATTTTTTAAGAAAAACATTTTTTGCTAATATGTCGTAAGGGGGGACCCTGTCGTAAAAATGCCAAAAAACCGACTTGCTTCAGCAGCACAATTCTGGTGCTGTAGTTGTAGGAGATGTCTCAAAACGTCATCAGGAGTCCCTACAAAACCTAAAAATGGCATAAAATGCTTTTTTTGGGAAAACTTTTTTTTTACAAAAAAAAATTCAAAAAACAGATTTGCTTCAGCAGCACAATTCTGGTGCTGTAGTTGTAGGAGATGTCTCAAAACGTCATCAGGAGTCCCGACTAAACCCGTAAATGTAAGAAAATGTAAGAAAATGCATTTTTTACGAAAAACATTTTTTGCTAAAATGTCGTAAGGGGGGACCCTGTCGTAAAAATTCCAAAAAACTGACTTGCTTCAGCAGCACAATTCTGGTGCTGTAGTTGTAGGAGATGTCTTAAAACGTCATCAGGAGTCCCTACAAAACCTAAAAATGGCATAAAATGCTTTTTTTGGGAAAACTTTTTTTTTACAAAAAAAAATTCAAAAAACAGACTTGCTTCAGCAGCACAATTCTGGTGCTGTAGTTGTAGGAGATGTCTCAAAACGTCATCAGGAGTCCCGACTAAACCCGTAAATATAAGAAAATGTAAGAAAATGCATTTTTTACGAAAAACATTTTTTGCTAAAATGTCGTAAGGGGGGACCCTGTCGTAAAAATTCCAAAAAACTGACTTGCTTCAGCAGCACAATTCTGGTGCTGTAGTTGTAGGAGATGTCTCAAAACGTCATCAGGAGTCCCTACAAAACCTAAAAATGGCATAAAATGCTTTTTTTGGGAAAACTTTTTTTTTACAAAAAAAATTCAAAAAACAGACTTGCTTCAGCAGCACAATTCTGGTGCTGTAGTTGTAGGAGATGTCTCAAAACGTCATCAGGAGTCCCGACTAAACCCGTAAATATAAGAAAATGTAAGAAAATGCATTTTTTACGAAAAACATTTTTTGCTAAAATGTCGTAAGGGGGGACCCTGTCGTAAAAATTCCAAAAAACTGACTTGCTTCAGCAGCACAATTCTGGTGCTGTAGTTGTAGGAGATGTCTCAAAACGTCATCAGGAGTCCCTACAAAACCTAAAAATGGCATAAAATGCTTTTTTTGGGAAAACTTTTTTTTTACAAAAAAAAATTCAAAAAACAGACTTGCTTCAGCAGCACAATTCTGGTGCTGTAGTTGTAGGAGATGTCTCAAAACGTCATCAGGAGTCCCGACTAAACCCGTAAATGTAAGAAAATGTAAGAAAATGCATTTTTTAAGAAAAACATTTTTTGCTAAAATGTCGTAAGGGGGGACCCTGTCGTAAAAATGCCAAAAAACCGACTTGCTTCAGCAGTACAATTCTGGTGCTGTAGTTGTAGGAGATGTCTCAAAACGTCATCAGGAGTCCCTACAAAACCTAAAAATGGCATAAAATGCTTTTTTTGGGAAAACTTTTTTTTTACAAAAAAAAATTCAAAAAACAGACTTGCTTCAGCAGCACAATTCTGGTGCTGTAGTTGTAGGAGATGTCTCAAAACGTCATCAGGAGTCCCGACTAAACCCGTAAATGTAAGAAAATGTAAGAAAATGCATTTTTTACGAAAAACATTTTTTGCTAAAATGTCGTAAGGGGGGACCCTGTCGTAAAAATTCCAAAAAACTGACTTGCTTCAGCAGCACAATTCTGGTGCTGTAGTTGTAGGAGATGTCTCAAAACGTCATCAGGAGTCCCTACAAAACCTAAAAATGGCATAAAATGCTTTTTTTGGGAAAACTTTTTTTTTACAAAAAAAAATTCAAAAAACAGACTTGCTTCAGCAGCACAATTCTGGTGCTGTAGTTGTAGGAGATGTCTCAAAACGTCATCAGGAGTCCCGACTAAACCCGTAAATGTAAGAAAATGCATTTTTTACGAAAAACATTTTTTGCTAAAATGTCGTAAGGGGGGACCCTGTCGTAAAAATTCCAAAAAACTGACTTGCTTCAGCAGCACAATTCTGGTGCTGTAGTTGTAGGAGATGTCTTAAAACGTCATCAGGAGTCCCTACAAAACCTAAAAATGGCATAAAATGCTTTTTTTGGGAAAACTTTTTTTTTACAAAAAAAAATTCAAAAAACAGACTTGCTTCAGCAGCACAATTCTGGTGCTGTAGTTGTAGGAGATGTCTCAAAACGTCATCAGGAGTCCCGACTAAACCCGTAAATGTAAGAAAATGTAAGAAAATGCATTTTTTACGAAAAACATTTTTTGCTAAAATGTCGTAAGGGGGGACCCTGTCGTAAAAATTCCAAAAAACTGACTTGCTTCAGCAGCACAATTCTGGTGCTGTAGTTGTAGGAGATGTCTCAAAACGTCATCAGGAGTCCCTACAAAACCTAAAAATGGCATAAAATGCTTTTTTTGGGAAAACTTTTTTTTTACAAAAAAAAATTCAAAAAACAGACTTGCTTCAGCAGCACAATTCTGGTGCTGTAGTTGTAGGAGATGTCTCAAAACGTCATCAGGAGTCCCGACTAAACCCGTAAATGTAAGAAAATGCATTTTTTACGAAAAACATTTTTTGCTAAAATGTCGTAAGGGGGGACCCTGTCGTAAAAATTCCAAAAAACTGACTTGCTTCATTAGCACAATTCTGGTGCTGTAGTTGTAGGAGATGTCTTAAAACGTCATCAGGAGTCCCTACAAAACCTAAAAATGGCATAAAATGCTTTTTTTGGGAAAACTTTTTTTTTACAAAAAAAAATTCAAAAAACAGACTTGCTTCAGCAGCACAATTCTGGTGCTGTAGTTGTAGGAGATGTCTCAAAACGTCATCAGGAGTCCCGACTAAACCCGTAAATATAAGAAAATGTAAGAAAATGCATTTTTTACGAAAAACATTTTTTGCTAAAATGTCGTAAGGGGGGACCCTGTCGTAAAAATTCCAAAAAACTGACTTGCTTCAGCAGCACAATTCTGGTGCTGTAGTTGTAGGAGATGTCTCAAAACGTCATCAGGAGTCCCTACAAAACCTAAAAATGGCATAAAATGCTTTTTTTGGGAAAACTTTTTTTTTACAAAAAAAAATTCAAAAAACAGACTTGCTTCAGCAGCACAATTCTGGTGCTGTAGTTGTAGGAGATGTCTCAAAACGTCATCAGGTGTCCCGACTAAACCCGTAAATATAAGAAAATGTAAGAAAATGCATTTTTTACGAAAAACATTTTTTGCTAAAATGTCGTAAGGGGGGACCCTGTCGTAAAAATTCCAAAAAACTGACTTGCTTCAGCAGCACAATTCTGGTGCTGTAGTTGTAGGAGATGTCTCAAAACGTCATCAGGAGTCCCTACAAAACCTAAAAATGGCATAAAATGCTTTTTTTGGGAAAACTTTTTTTTTACAAAAAAAAATTCAAAAAACCGACTTGCTTCAGCAGCACAATTCTGGTGCTGTAGTTGTAGGAGATGTCTCAAAACGTCATCAGGAGTCCCGACTAAACCCGTAAATGTAAGAAAATGCATTTTTTAAGAAAAACATTTTTTGCTAAAATGTCGTAAGGGGGGACCCTGTCGTAAAAATTCCAAAAAACTGACTTGCTTCAGCAGCACAATTCTGGTGCTGTAGTTGTAGGAGATGTCTTAAAACGTCATCAGGAGTCCCTACAAAACCTAAAAATGGCATAAAATGCTTTTTTTGGGAAAACTTTTTTTTTACAAAAAAAAATTCAAAAAACAGACTTGCTTCAGCAACACAATTCTGGTGCTGTAGTTGTAGGAGATGTCTCAAAACGTCATCAGGAGTCCCGACTAAACCCGTAAATGTAAGAAAATGCATTTTTTACGAAAAACATTTTTTGCTAAAATGTCGTAAGGGGGGACCCTGTCGTAAAAATTCCAAAAAACTGACTTGCTTCAGCAGCACAATTCTGGTGCTGTAGTTGTAGGAGATGTCTCAAAACGTCATCAGGAGTCCCTACAAAACCTAAAAATGGCATAAAATGCTTTTTTTGGGAAAACTTTTTTTTTACAAAAAAAAATTCAAAAAACAGACTTGCTTCAGCAGCACAATTCTGGTGCTGTAGTTGTAGGAGATGTCTCAAAACGTCATCAGGAGTCCCGACTAAACCCGTAGATGTAAGAAAATGCATTTTTTAAGAAAAACATTTTTTGCTAAAATGTCGTAAGGGGGGACCCTGTCGTAAAAATGCCAAAAAACCGACTTGCTTCAGCAGCACAATTCTGGTGCTGTAGTTGTAGGAGATGTCTCAAAACGTCATCAGGAGTCCCTACAAAACCTAAAAATGGCATAAAATGCTTTTTTTGGGAAAACTTTTTTTTTACAAAAAAAATTTCAAAAAACAGACTTGCTTCAGCAGCACAATTCTGGTGCTGTAGTGGTAGGAGATGTCTCAAAACGTCATCAGGAGTCCCGACTAAACCCGTAAATGTAAGAAAATGTAAGAAAATGCATTTTTTACGAAAAACATTTTTTGCTAAAATGTCGTAAGGGGGGACCCTGTCGTAAAAATTCCAAAAAACTGACTTGCTTCAGCAGCACAATTCTGGTGCTGTAGTTGTAGGAGATGTCTCAAAACGTCATCAGGAGTCCCTACAAAACCTAAAAATGGCATAAAATGCTTTTTTTGGGAAAACTTTTTTTTTACAAAAAAAAATTCAAAAAACAGACTTGCTTCAGCAGCACAATTCTGGTGCTGTAGTTGTAGGAGATGTCTCAAAACGTCATCAGGAGTCCCGACTAAACCCGTAAATGTAAGAAAATGCATTTTTTACGAAAAACATTTTTTGCTAAAATGTCGTAAGGGGGGCCCTGTCGTAAAAATTCCAAAAAACTGACTTGCTTCATTAGCACAATTCTGGTGCTGTAGTTGTAGGAGATGTCTTAAAACGTCATCAGGAGTCCCTACAAAACCTAAAAATGGCATAAAATGCTTTTTTTGGGAAAACTTTTTTTTTACAAAAAAAAATTCAAAAAACAGACTTGCTTCAGCAGCACAATTCTGGTGCTGTAGTTGTAGGAGATGTCTCAAAACGTCATCAGGAGTCCCGACTAAACCCGTAAATATAAGAAAATGTAAGAAAATGCATTTTTTACGAAAAACATTTTTTGCTAAAATGTCGTAAGGGGGGACCCTGTCGTAAAAATTCCAAAAAACTGACTTGCTTCAGCAGCACAATTCTGGTGCTGTAGTTGTAGGAGATGTCTCAAAACGTCATCAGGAGTCCCTACAAAACCTAAAAATGGCATAAAATGCTTTTTTTGGGAAAACTTTTTTTTTACAAAAAAAAATTCAAAAAACCGACTTGCTTCAGCAGCACAATTCTGGTGCTCTAGTTGTAGGAGATGTCTCAAAACGTCATCAGGAGTCCCGACTAAACCCGTAAATGTAAGAAAATGCATTTTTTACGAAAAACATTTTTTGCTAAAATGTCGTAAGGGGGGACCCTGTCGTAAAAATTCCAAAAAACTGACTTGCTTCAGCAGCACAATTCTGGTGCTGTAGTTGTAGGAGATGTCTCAAAACGTCATCAGGAGTCCCTACAAAACCTAAAAATGGCATAAAATGCTTTTTTTGGGAAAACTTTTTTTTTACAAAAAAAAATTCAAAAAACAGACTTGCTTCAGCAGCACAATTCTGGTGCTGTAGTTGTAGGAGATGTCTCAAAACGTCATCAGGAGTCCCGACTAAACCCGTAGATGTAAGAAAATGCATTTTTTAAGAAAAACATTTTTTGCTAAAATGTCGTAAGGGGGGACCCTGTCGTAAAAATGCCAAAAAACCGACTTGCTTCAGCAGCACAATTCTGGTGCTGTAGTTGTAGGAGATGTCTCAAAACGTCATCAGGAGTCCCTACAAAACCTAAAAATGGCATAAAATGCTTTTTTTGGGAAACTTTTTTTTTACAAAAAAAATTTCAAAAAACAGACTTGCTTCAGCAGCACAATTCTGGTGCTGTAGTGGTAGGAGATGTCTCAAAACGTCATCAGGAGTCCCGACTAAACCCGTAAATGTAAGAAAATGTAAGAAAATGCATTTTTTACGAAAAACATTTTTTGCTAAAATGTCGTAAGGGGGGACCCTGTCGTAAAAATTCCAAAAAACTGACTTGCTTCAGCAGCACAATTCTGGTGCTGTAGTTGTAGGAGATGTCTCAAAACGTCATCAGGAGTCCCTACAAAACCTAAAAATGGCATAAAATGCTTTTTTTGGGAATACTTTTTTTTTACAAAAAAAAATTCAAAAAACAGACTTGCTTCAGCAGCACAATTCTGGTGCTGTAGTTGTAGGAGATGTCTCAAAACGTCATCAGGAGTCCCTACAAAACCTAAAAATGGCATAAAATGCTTTTTTTGGGAAAACTTTTTTTTTACAAAAAAAAATTCAAAAAACAGACTTGCTTCAGCAGCACAATTCTGGTGCTGTAGTTGTAGGAGATGTCTCAAATAGTCATCAGGAGTCCCGACTAAACCCGTAAATATAAGAAAATGTAAGAAAATGCATTTTTTACGAAAAACATTTTTTGCTAAAATGTCGTAAGGGGGGACCCTGTCGTAAAAATTCCAAAAAACTGACTTGCTTCAGCAGCACAATTCTGGTGCTGTAGTTGTAGGAGATGTCTCAAAACGTCATCAGGAGTCCCTACAAAACTTAAAAATGGCATAAAATGCTTTTTTTGGGAAAACTTTTTTTTTACAAAAAAAAATTCAAAAAACCGACTTGCTTCAGCAGCACAATTCTGGTGCTGTAGTTGTAGGAGATGTCTCAAAACGTCATCAGGAGTCCCGACTAAACCCGTAAATGTAAGAAAATGCATTTTTTAAGAAAAACATTTTTTGCTAAAATGTCGTAAGGGGGGACCCTGTCGTAAAAATTCCAAAAAACAGACTTGCTTCAGCAGTACAATTCTGGTGCTGTAGTTGTAGGAGATGTCTTAAAACGTCATCAGGAGTCCCTACAAAACCTAAAAATGGCATAAAATGCTTTTTTTGGGAAAACTTTTTTTTTACAAAAAAAAATTCAAAAAACAGACTTGCTTCAGCAACACAATTCTGGTGCTGTAGTTGTAGGAGATGTCTCAAAACGTCATCAGGAGTCCCGACTAAACCCGTAAATGTAAGAAAATGCATTTTTTACGAAAAACATTTTTTGCTAAAATGTCGTAAGGGGGGACCCTGTCGTAAAAATTCCAAAAAACTGACTTGCTTCAGCAGCACAATTCTGGTGCTGTAGTTGTAGGAGATGTCTCAAAACGTCATCAGGAGTCCCTACAAAACCTAAAAATGGCATAAAATGCTTTTTTTGGGAAAACTTTTTTTTTACAAAAAAAATTTCAAAAAACAGACTTGCTTCAGCAGCACAATTCTGGTGCTGTAGTTGTAGGAGATGTCTCAAAACGTCATCAGGAGTCCCGACTAAACCCGTAAATGTAAGAAAATGCATTTTTTAAGAAAAACATTTTTTGCTAAAATGTCGTAAGGGGGGACCCTGTCGTAAAAATTCCAAAAAACCGACTTGCTTCAGCAGCACAATTCTGGTGCTGTAGTTGTAGGAGATGTCTCAAAACGTCATCAGGAGTCCCTACAAAACCTAAAAATGGCATAAAATGCTTTTTTTGGGAAAACTTTTTTTTTACAAAAAAAATTCAAAAAACAGACTTGCTTCAGCAGCACAATTCTGGTGCTGTAGTTGTAGGAGATGTCTCAAAACGTCATCAGGAGTCCCGACTAAACCCGTAAATGTAAGAAAATGCATTTTTTAAGAAAAACATTTTTTGCTAATATGTCGTAAGGGGGGACCCTGTCGTAAAAATGCCAAAAAACCGACTTGCTTCAGCAGCACAATTCTGGTGCTGTAGTTGTAGGAGATGTCTCAAAACGTCATCAGGAGTCCCTACAAAACCTAAAAATGGCATAAAATGCTTTTTTTGGGAAAACTTTTTTTTTACAAAAAAAATTTCAAAAAACAGACTTGCTTCAGCAGCACAATTCTGGTGCTGTAGTTGTAGGAGATGTCTCAAAACGTCATCAGGAGTCCCGACTAAACCCGTAAATGTAAGAAAATGTAAGAAAATGCATTTTTTACGAAAAACATTTTTTGCTAAAATGTCGTAAGGGGGGACCCTGTCGTAAAAATTCCAAAAAACTGACTTGCTTCAGCAGCACAATTCTGGTGCTGTAGTTGTAGGAGATGTCTCAAAACGTCATCAGGAGTCCCTACAAAACCTAAAAATGGCATAAAATGCTTTTTTTGGGAAAACTTTTTTTTGACAAAAAAAAATTCAAAAAACAGACTTGCTTCAGCAGCACAATTCTGGTGCTGTAGTTGTAGGAGATGTCTCAAAACGTCATCAGGAGTCCCGACTAAACCCGTAAATGTAAGAAAATGTAAGAAAATGCATTTTTTACGAAAAACATTTTTTGCTAAAATGTCGTAAGGGGGGACCCTGTCGTAAAAATTCCAAAAAACTGACTTGCTTCAGCAGCACAATTCTGGTGCTGTAGTTGTAGGAGATGTCTCAAAACGTCATCAGGAGTCCCTACAAAACCTAAAAATGGCATAAAATGCTTTTTTTGGGAAAACTTTTTTTTGACAAAAAAAATTTCAAAAAACAGACTTGCTTCAGCAGCACAATTCTGGTGCTGTAGTTGTAGGAGATGTCTCAAAACGTCATCAGGAGTCCCGACTAAACCCGTAAATGTAAGAAAATGCATTTTTTACGAAAAACATTTTTTGCTAAAATGTCGTAAGGGGGGACCCTGTCGTAAAAATGCCAAAAAACCGACTTGCTTCAGCAGCACAATTCTGGTGCTGTAGTTGTAGGAGATGTCTCAAAACGTCATCAGGAGTCCCTACAAAACCTAAAAATGGCATAAAATGCTTTTTTTGGGAAAACTTTTTTTTTACAAAAAAAAATTCAAAAAACAGATTTGCTTCAGCAGCACAATTCTGGTGCTGTAGTTGTAGGAGATGTCTCAAAACGTCATCAGGAGTCCCGACTAAACCCGTAAATGTAAGAAAATGTAAGAAAATGCATTTTTTACGAAAAACATTTTTTGCTAAAATGTCGTAAGGGGGGACCCTGTCGTAAAAATTCCAAAAAACTGACTTGCTTCAGCAGCACAATTCTGGTGCTGTAGTTGTAGGAGATGTCTCAAAACGTCATCAGGAGTCCCTACAAAACCTAAAAATGGCATAAAATGCTTTTTTTGGGAAAACTTTTTTTTTACAAAAAAAAATTCAAAAAACCGACTTGCTTCAGCAGCACAATTCTGGTGCTGTAGTTGTAGGAGATGTCTCAAAACGTCATCAGGAGTCCCGACTAAACCCGTAAATGTAAGAAAATGCATTTTTTAAGAAAAACATTTTTTGCTAAAATGTCGTAAGGGGGGACCCTGTCGTAAAAATTCCAAAAAACTGACTTGCTTCAGCAGCACAATTCTGGTGCTGTAGTTGTAGGAGATGTCTTAAAACGTCATCAGGAGTCCCTACAAAACCTAAAAATGGCATAAAATGCTTTTTTTGGGAAAACTTTTTTTTTACAAAAAAAAATTCAAAAAACAGACTTGCTTCAGCAACACAATTCTGGTGCTGTAGTTGTAGGAGATGTCTCAAAACGTCATCAGGAGTCCCGACTAAACCCGTAAATGTAAGAAAATGCATTTTTTACGAAAAACATTTTTTGCTAAAATGTCGTAAGGGGGGACCCTGTCGTAAAAATTCCAAAAAACTGACTTGCTTCAGCAGCACAATTCTGGTGCTGTAGTTGTAGGAGATGTCTCAAAACGTCATCAGGAGTCCCTACAAAACCTAAAAATGGCATAAAATGCTTTTTTTGGGAAAACTTTTTTTTTACAAAAAAAATTTCAAAAAACAGACTTGCTTCAGCAGCACAATTCTGGTGCTGTAGTTGTAGGAGATGTCTCAAAACGTCACCAGGAGTCCCGACTAAACCCGTAAATGTAAGAAAATGCATTTTTTAAGAAAAACATTTTTTGCTAAAATGTCGTAAGGGGGGACCCTGTCGTAAAAATTCAAAAAAACCGACTTGCTTCAGCAGCACAATTCTGGTGCTGTAGTTGTAGGAGATGTCTCAAAACGTCATCAGGAGTCCCTACAAAACCTAAAAATGGCATAAAATGCTTTTTTTGGGAAAACTTTTTTTTTACAAAAAAAATTCAAAAAACAGACTTGCTTCAGCAGCACAATTCTGGTGCTGTAGTTGTAGGAGATGTCTCAAAACGTCATCAGGAGTCCCGACTAAACCCGTAAATGTAAGAAAATGCATTTTTTACGAAAAACATTTTTTGCTAAAATGTCGTAAGGGGGGACCCTGTCGTAAAAATTCCAAAAAACTGACTTGCTTCAGCAGCACAATTCTGGTGCTGTAGTTGTAGGAGATGTCTCAAAACGTCATCAGGAGTCCCTACAAAACCTAAAAATGGCATAAAATGCTTTTTTTGGGAAAACTTTTTTTTTACAAAAAAAAATTCAAAAAGCAGACTTGCTTCAGCAGCACAATTCTGGTGCTGTAGTTGTAGGAGATGTCTCAAAACGTCATCAGGAGTCCCGACTAAACCCGTAAATGTAAGAAAATGCATTTTTTAAGAAAAACATTTTTTGCTAATATGTCGTAAGGGGGGACCCTGTCGTAAAAATGCCAAAAAACCGACTTGCTTCAGCAGCACAATTCTGGTGCTGTAGTTGTAGGAGATGTCTCAAAACGTCATCAGGAGTCCCTACAAAACCTAAAAATGGCATAAAATGCTTTTTTTGGGAAAACTTTTTTTTTACAAAAAAAAATTCAAAAAACAGATTTGCTTCAGCAGCACAATTCTGGTGCTGTAGTTGTAGGAGATGTCTCAAAACGTCATCAGGAGTCCCGACTAAACCCGTAAATGTAAGAAAATGTAAGAAAATGCATTTTTTACGAAAAACATTTTTTGCTAAAATGTCGTAAGGGGGGACCCTGTCGTAAAAATTCCAAAAAACTGACTTGCTTCAGCAGCACAATTCTGGTGCTGTAGTTGTAGGAGATGTCTTAAAACGTCATCAGGAGTCCCTACAAAACCTAAAAATGGCATAAAATGCTTTTTTTGGGAAAACTTTTTTTTTACAAAAAAAAATTCAAAAAACAGACTTGCTTCAGCAGCACAATTCTGGTGCTGTAGTTGTAGGAGATGTCTCAAAACGTCATCAGGAGTCCCGACTAAACCCGTAAATATAAGAAAATGTAAGAAAATGCATTTTTTACGAAAAACATTTTTTGCTAAAATGTCGTAAGGGGGGACCCTGTCGTAAAAATTCCAAAAAACTGACTTGCTTCAGCAGCACAATTCTGGTGCTGTAGTTGTAGGAGATGTCTCAAAACGTCATCAGGAGTCCCTACAAAACCTAAAAATGGCATAAAATGCTTTTTTTGGGAAAACTTTTTTTTTACAAAAAAAATTCAAAAAACAGACTTGCTTCAGCAGCACAATTCTGGTGCTGTAGTTGTAGGAGATGTCTCAAAACGTCATCAGGAGTCCCGACTAAACCCGTAAATATAAGAAAATGTAAGAAAATGCATTTTTTACGAAAAACATTTTTTGCTAAAATGTCGTAAGGGGGGACCCTGTCGTAAAAATTCCAAAAAACTGACTTGCTTCAGCAGCACAATTCTGGTGCTGTAGTTGTAGGAGATGTCTCAAAACGTCATCAGGAGTCCCTACAAAACCTAAAAATGGCATAAAATGCTTTTTTTGGGAAAACTTTTTTTTTACAAAAAAAAATTCAAAAAACAGACTTGCTTCAGCAGCACAATTCTGGTGCTGTAGTTGTAGGAGATGTCTCAAAACGTCATCAGGAGTCCCGACTAAACCCGTAAATGTAAGAAAATGTAAGAAAATGCATTTTTTAAGAAAAACATTTTTTGCTAAAATGTCGTAAGGGGGGACCCTGTCGTAAAAATGCCAAAAAACCGACTTGCTTCAGCAGTACAATTCTGGTGCTGTAGTTGTAGGAGATGTCTCAAAACGTCATCAGGAGTCCCTACAAAACCTAAAAATGGCATAAAATGCTTTTTTTGGGAAAACTTTTTTTTTACAAAAAAATTTTCAAAAAACAGACTTGCTTCAGCAGCACAATTCTGGTGCTGTAGTTGTAGGAGATGTCTCAAAACGTCATCAGGAGTCCCGACTAAACCCGTAAATGTAAGAAAATGTAAGAAAATGCATTTTTTACGAAAAACATTTTTTGCTAAAATGTCGTAAGGGGGGACCCTGTCGTAAAAATTCCAAAAAACTGACTTGCTTCAGCAGCACAATTCTGGTGCTGTAGTTGTAGGAGATGTCTCAAAACGTCATCAGGAGTCCCTACAAAACCTAAAAATGGCATAAAATGCTTTTTTTGGGAAAACTTTTTTTTTACAAAAAAAAATTCAAAAAACAGACTTGCTTCAGCAGCACAATTCTGGTGCTGTAGTTGTAGGAGATGTCTCAAAACGTCATCAGGAGTCCCGACTAAACCCGTAAATGTAAGAAAATGCATTTTTTACGAAAAACATTTTTTGCTAAAATGTCGTAAGGGGGGACCCTGTCGTAAAAATTCCAAAAAACTGACTTGCTTCATTAGCACAATTCTGGTGCTGTAGTTGTAGGAGATGTCTTAAAACGTCATCAGGAGTCCCTACAAAACCTAAAAATGGCATAAAATGCTTTTTTTGGGAAAACTTTTTTTTTACAAAAAAAAATTCAAAAAACAGACTTGCTTCAGCAGCACAATTCTGGTGCTGTAGTTGTAGGAGATGTCTCAAAACGTCATCAGGAGTCCCGACTAAACCCGTAAATGTAAGAAAATGTAAGAAAATGCATTTTTTACGAAAAACATTTTTTGCTAAAATGTCGTAAGGGGGGACCCTGTCGTTAAAATTCCAAAAAACTGACTTGCTTCAGCAGCACAATTCTGGTGCTGTAGTTGTAGGAGATGTCTCAAAACGTCATCAGGAGTCCCTACAAAACCTAAAAATGGCATAAAATGCTTTTTTTGGGAAAACTTTTTTTTTACAAAAAAAAATTCAAAAAACAGACTTGCTTCAGCAGCACAATTCTGGTGCTGTAGTTGTAGGAGATGTCTCAAAACGTCATCAGGAGTCCCGACTAAACCCGTAAATGTAAGAAAATGCATTTTTTACGAAAAACATTTTTTGCTAAAATGTCGTAAGGGGGGCCCTGTCGTAAAAATTCCAAAAAACTGACTTGCTTCATTAGCACAATTCTGGTGCTGTAGTTGTAGGAGATGTCTTAAAACGTCATCAGGAGTCCCTACAAAACCTAAAAATGGCATAAAATGCTTTTTTTGGGAAAACTTTTTTTTTACAAAAAAAAATTCAAAAAACAGACTTGCTTCAGCAGCACAATTCTGGTGCTGTAGTTGTAGGAGATGTCTCAAAACGTCATCAGGAGTCCCGACTAAACCCGTAAATATAAGAAAATGTAAGAAAATGCATTTTTTACGAAAAACATTTTTTGCTAAAATGTCGTAAGGGGGGACCCTGTCGTAAAAATTCCAAAAAACTGACTTGCTTCAGCAGCACAATTCTGGTGCTGTAGTTGTAGGAGATGTCTCAAAACGTCATCAGGAGTCCCTACAAAACCTAAAAATGGCATAAAATGCTTTTTTTGGGAAAACTTTTTTTTTACAAAAAAAAATTCAAAAAACCGACTTGCTTCAGCAGCACAATTCTGGTGCTCTAGTTGTAGGAGATGTCTCAAAACGTCATCAGGAGTCCCGACTAAACCCGTAAATGTAAGAAAATGCATTTTTTACGAAAAACATTTTTTGCTAAAATGTCGTAAGGGGGGACCCTGTCGTAAAAATTCCAAAAAACTGACTTGCTTCAGCAGCACAATTCTGGTGCTGTAGTTGTAGGAGATGTCTCAAAACGTCATCAGGAGTCCCTACAAAACCTAAAAATGGCATAAAATGCTTTTTTTGGGAAAACTTTTTTTTTACAAAAAAAAATTCAAAAAACAGACTTGCTTCAGCAGCACAATTCTGGTGCTGTAGTTGTAGGAGATGTCTCAAAACGTCATCAGGAGTCCCGACTAAACCCGTAGATGTAAGAAAATGCATTTTTTAAGAAAAACATTTTTTGCTAAAATGTCGTAAGGGGGGACCCTGTCGTAAAAATGCCAAAAAACCGACTTGCTTCAGCAGCACAATTCTGGTGCTGTAGTTGTAGGAGATGTCTCAAAACGTCATCAGGAGTCCCTACAAAACCTAAAAATGGCATAAAATGCTTTTTTTTGGGAAAACTTTTTTTTTACAAAAAAAATTTCAAAAAACAGACTTGCTTCAGCAGCACAATTCTGGTGCTGTAGTGGTAGGAGATGTCTCAAAACGTCATCAGGAGTCCCGACTAAACCCGTAAATGTAAGAAAATGTAAGAAAATGCATTTTTTACGAAAAACATTTTTTGCTAAAATGTCGTAAGGGGGGACCCTGTCGTAAAAATTCCAAAAAACTGACTTGCTTCAGCAGCACAATTCTGGTGCTGTAGTTGTAGGAGATGTCTCAAAACGTCATCAGGAGTCCCTACAAAACCTAAAAATGGCATAAAATGCTTTTTTTGGGAATACTTTTTTTTTACAAAAAAAAATTCAAAAAACAGACTTGCTTCAGCAGCACAATTCTGGTGCTGTAGTTGTAGGAGATGTCTCAAAACGTCATCAGGAGTCCCTACAAAACCTAAAAATGGCATAAAATGCTTTTTTTTGGGAAAACTTTTTTTTTACAAAAAAAAATTCAAAAAACAGACTTGCTTCAGCAGCACAATTCTGGTGCTGTAGTTGTAGGAGATGTCTCAAAACGTCATCAGGAGTCCCGACTAAACCCGTAAATATAAGAAAATGTAAGAAAATGCATTTTTTACGAAAAACATTTTTTGCTAAAATGTCGTAAGGGGGGACCCTGTCGTAAAAATTCCAAAAAACTGACTTGCTTCAGCAGCACAATTCTGGTGCTGTAGTTGTAGGAGATGTCTCAAAACGTCATCAGGAGTCCCTACAAAACTTAAAAATGGCATAAAATGCTTTTTTTGGGAAAACTTTTTTTTTACAAAAAAAAATTCAAAAAACCGACTTGCTTCAGCAGCACAATTCTGGTGCTGTAGTTGTAGGAGATGTCTCAAAACGTCATCAGGAGTCCCGACTAAACCCGTAAATGTAAGAAAATGCATTTTTTAAGAAAAACATTTTTTGCTAAAATGTCGTAAGGGGGGACCCTGTCGTAAAAATTCCAAAAAACTGACTTGCTTCAGCAGCACAATTCTGGTGCTGTAGTTGTAGGAGATGTCTCAAAACGTCATCAGGAGTCCCTACAAAACCTAAAAATGGCATAAAATGCTTTTTTTGGGAAAACTTTTTTTTTACAAAAAAAAATTCAAAAAACAGACTTGCTTCAGCAGCACAATTCTGGTGCTGTAGTTGTAGGAGATGTCTCAAAACGTCATCAGGAGTCCCGACTAAACCCGTAAATGTAAGAAAATGCATTTTTTAAGAAAAACATTTTTTGCTAAAATGTCGTAAGGGGGGACCCTGTCGTAAAAATTCCAAAAAAACGACTTGCTTCAGCAGCACAATTCTGGTGCTGTAGTTGTAGGAGATGTCTCAAAACGTCATCAGGAGTCCCTACAAAACCTAAAAATGGCATAAAATGCTTTTTTTGGGAAAACTTTTTTTTTACAAAAAAAATTCAAAAAACAGACTTGCTTCAGCAGCACAATTCTGGTGCTGTAGTTGTAGGAGATGTCTCAAAACGTCATCAGGAGTCCCGACTAAACCCGTAAATGTAAGAAAATGCATTTTTTACGAAAAACATTTTTTGCTAAAATGTCGTAAGGGGGGACCCTGTCGTAAAAATTCCAAAAAACTGACTTGCTTCAGCAGCACAATTCTGGTGCTGTAGTTGTAGGAGATGTCTCAAAACGTCATCAGGAGTCCCTACAAAACCTAAAAATGGCATAAAATGCTTTTTTTGGGAAAACTTTTTTTTTACAAAAAAAAATTCAAAAAACAGACTTGCTTCAGCAGCACAATTCTGGTGCTGTAGTTGTAGGAGATGTCTCAAAACGTCATCAGGAGTCCCGACTAAACCCGTAAATGTAAGAAAATGTAAGAAAATGCATTTTTTACGAAAAACATTTTTTGCTAAAATGTCGTAAGGGGGGACCCTGTCGTAAAAATTCCAAAAAACTGACTTGCTTCAGCAGCACAATTCTGGTGCTGTAGTTGTAGGAGATGTCTCAAAACGTCATCAGGAGTCCCTACAAAACCTAAAAATGGCATAAAATGCTTTTTTTGGGAAAACTTTTTTTTGACAAAAAAAAATTCAAAAAACAGACTTGCTTCAGCAGCACAATTCTGGTGCTGTAGTTGTAGGAGATGTCTCAAAACGTCATCAGGAGTCCCGACTAAACCCGTAAATGTAAGAAAATGTAAGAAAATGCATTTTTTACGAAAAACATTTTTTGCTAAAATGTCGTAAGGGGGGACCCTGTCGTAAAAATTCCAAAAAACTGACTTGCTTCAGCAGCACAATTCTGGTGCTGTAGTTGTAGGAGATGTCTCAAAACGTCATCAGGAGTCCCTACAAAACCTAAAAATGGCATAAAATGCTTTTTTTGGGAAAACTTTTTTTTGACAAAAAAAATTTCAAAAAACAGACTTGCTTCAGCAGCACAATTCTGGTGCTGTAGTTGTAGGAGATGTCTCAAAACGTCATCAGGAGTCCCGACTAAACCCGTAAATGTAAGAAAATGCATTTTTTACGAAAAACATTTTTTGCTAAAATGTCGTAAGGGGGGACCCTGTCGTAAAAATGCCAAAAAACCGACTTGCTTCAGCAGCACAATTCTGGTGCTGTAGTTGTAGGAGATGTCTCAAAACGTCATCAGGAGTCCCTACAAAACCTAAAAATGGCATAAAATGCTTTTTTTTGGGAAAACTTTTTTTTTACAAAAAAAAATTCAAAAAACAGATTTGCTTCAGCAGCACAATTCTGGTGCTGTAGTTGTAGGAGATGTCTCAAAACGTCATCAGGAGTCCCGACTAAACCCGTAAATGTAAGAAAATGTAAGAAAATGCATTTTTTACGAAAAACATTTTTTGCTAAAATGTCGTAAGGGGGGACCCTGTCGTAAAAATTCCAAAAAACTGACTTGCTTCAGCAGCACAATTCTGGTGCTGTAGTTGTAGGAGATGTCTTAAAACGTCATCAGGAGTCCCTACAAAACCTAAAAATGGCATAAAATGCTTTTTTTGGGGAAAACTTTTTTTTTACAAAAAAAATTCAAAAAACAGACTTGCTTCAGCAATACAATTCTGGTGCTGTAGTTGTAGGAGATGTCTCAAAACGTCATCAGGAGTCCCGACTAAACCCGTAAATATAAGAAAATGTAAGAAAATGCATTTTTTACGAAAAACATTTTTTGCTAAAATGTCGTAAGGGGGGACCTGTCGTAAAAATTCCAAAAAACTGACTTGCTTCAGCAGCACAATTCTGGTGCTGTAGTTGTAGGAGATGTCTCAAAACGTCATCAGGAGTCCCTACAAAACCTAAAAATGGCATAAAATGCTTTTTTTGGGAAAACTTTTTTTTTACAAAAAAAAATTCAAAAAACAGACTTGCTTCAGCAGCACAATTCTGGTGCTGTAGTTGTAGGAGATGTCTCAAAACGTCATCAGGAGTCCCGACTAAACCCGTAAATGTAAGAAAATGTAAGAAAATGCATTTTTTAAGAAAAACATTTTTTGCTAAAATGTCGTAAGGGGGGACCCTGTCGTAAAAATGCCAAAAAACCGACTTGCTTCAGCAGTACAATTCTGGTGCTGTAGTTGTAGGAGATGTCTCAAAACGTCATCAGGAGTCCCGACTAAACCCGTAAATGTAAGAAAATGTAAGAAAATGCATTTTTTACGAAAAACATTTTTTGCTAAAATGTCGTAAGGGGGGACCCTGTCGTAAAAATTCCAAAAAACTGACTTGCTTCAGCAGCACAATTCTGGTGCTGTAGTTGTAGGAGATGTCTCAAAACGTCATCAGGAGTCCCTACAAAACCTAAAAATGGCATAAAATGCTTTTTTTTGGGAAAACTTTTTTTTTACAAAAAAAAATTCAAAAAACAGACTTGCTTCAGCAGCACAATTCTGGTGCTGTAGTTGTAGGAGATGTCTCAAAACGTCATCAGGAGTCCCGACTAAACCCGTAAATGTAAGAAAATGCATTTTTTACGAAAAACATTTTTTGCTAAAATGTCGTAAGGGGGGACCCTGTCGTAAAAATTCCAAAAAACTGACTTGCTTCATTAGCACAATTCTGGTGCTGTAGTTGTAGGAGATGTCTTAAAACGTCATCAGGAGTCCCTACAAAACCTAAAAATGGCATAAAATGCTTTTTTTGGGAAAACTTTTTTTTTACAAAAAAAAATTCAAAAAACAGACTTGCTTCAGCAGCACAATTCTGGTGCTGTAGTTGTAGGAGATGTCTCAAAACGTCATCAGGAGTCCCGACTAAACCCGTAAATGTAAGAAAATGCATTTTTTAAGAAAAACATTTTTTGCTAAAATGTCGTAAGGGGGGACCCTGTCGTAAAAATTCCAAAAAACCGACTTGCTTCAGCAGCACAATTCTGGTGCTGTAGTTGTAGGAGATGTCTCAAAACGTCATCAGGAGTCCCTACAAAACCTAAAAATGGCATAAAATGCTTTTTTTGGGAAAACTTTTTTTTTACAAAAAAAATTCAAAAAACAGACTTGCTTCAGCAGCACAATTCTGGTGCTGTAGTTGTAGGAGATGTCTCAAAACGTCATCAGGAGTCCCGACTAAACCCGTAAATGTAAGAAAATGCATTTTTTACGAAAAACATTTTTTGCTAAAATGTCGTAAGGGGGGACCCTGTCGTAAAAATTCCAAAAAACTGACTTGCTTCAGCAGCACAATTCTGGTGCTGTAGTTGTAGGAGATGTCTCAAAACGTCATCAGGAGTCCCTACAAAACCTAAAAATGGCATAAAATGCTTTTTTTGGGAAAACTTTTTTTTTACAAAAAAAAATTCAAAAAACAGACTTGCTTCAGCAGCACAATTCTGGTGCTGTAGTTGTAGGAGATGTCTCAAAACGTCATCAGGAGTCCCGACTAAACCCGTAAATGTAAGAAAATGCATTTTTTAAGAAAAACATTTTTTGCTAATATGTCGTAAGGGGGGACCCTGTCGTAAAAATGCCAAAAAACCGACTTGCTTCAGCAGCACAATTCTGGTGCTGTAGTTGTAGGAGATGTCTCAAAACGTCATCAGGAGTCCCTACAAAACCTAAAAATGGCATAAAATGCTTTTTTTTGGGAAAAATTTTTTTTTACAAAAAAATTTTCAAAAAACAGACTTGCTTCAGCAGCACAATTCTGGTGCTGTAGTTGTAGGAGATGTCTCAAAACGTCATCAGGAGTCCCGACTAAACCCGTAAATGTAAGAAAATGTAAGAAAATGCATTTTTTACGAAAAACATTTTTTGCTAAAATGTCGTAAGGGGGGACCCTGTCGTAAAAATTCCAAAAAACTGACTTGCTTCAGCAGCACAATTCTGGTGCTGTAGTTGTAGGAGATGTCTCAAAACGTCATCAGGAGTCCCTACAAAACCTAAAAATGGCATAAAATGCTTTTTTTGGGAAAACTTTTTTTTGACAAAAAAAATTTCAAAAAACAGACTTGCTTCAGCAGCACAATTCTGGTGCTGTAGTTGTAGGAGATGTCTCAAAACGTCATCAGGAGTCCCGACTAAACCCGTAAATGTAAGAAAATGCATTTTTTACGAAAAACATTTTTTGCTAAAATGTCGTAAGGGGGGACCCTGTCGTAAAAATGCCAAAAAACCGACTTGCTTCAGCAGCACAATTCTGGTGCTGTAGTTGTAGGAGATGTCTCAAAACGTCATCAGGAGTCCCTACAAAACCTAAAAATGGCATAAAATGCTTTTTTTGGGAAAACTTTTTTTTTACAAAAAAAAATTCAAAAAACAGATTTGCTTCAGCAGCACAATTCTGGTGCTGTAGTTGTAGGAGATGTCTCAAAACGTCATCAGGAGTCCCGACTAAACCCGTAAATGTAAGAAAATGTAAGAAAATGCATTTTTTACGAAAAACATTTTTTGCTAAAATGTCGTAAGGGGGGACCCTGTCGTAAAAATTCCAAAAAACTGACTTGCTTCAGCAGCACAATTCTGGTGCTGTAGTTGTAGGAGATGTCTTAAAACGTCATCAGGAGTCCCTACAAAACCTAAAAATGGCATAAAATGCTTTTTTTGGGAAAACTTTTTTTTTACAAAAAAAATTCAAAAAACAGACTTGCTTCAGCAATACAATTCTGGTGCTGTAGTTGTAGGAGATGTCTCAAAACGTCATCAGGAGTCCCGACTAAACCCGTAAATATAAGAAAATGTAAGAAAATGCATTTTTTACGAAAAACATTTTTTGCTAAAATGTCGTAAGGGGGGACCTGTCGTAAAAATTCCAAAAAACTGACTTGCTTCAGCAGCACAATTCTGGTGCTGTAGTTGTAGGAGATGTCTCAAAACGTCATCAGGAGTCCCTACAAAACCTAAAAATGGCATAAAATGCTTTTTTTGGGAAAACTTTTTTTTTACAAAAAAAAATTCAAAAAACAGACTTGCTTCAGCAGCACAATTCTGGTGCTGTAGTTGTAGGAGATGTCTCAAAACGTCATCAGGAGTCCCGACTAAACCCGTAAATGTAAGAAAATGTAAGAAAATGCATTTTTTAAGAAAAACATTTTTTGCTAAAATGTCGTAAGGGGGGACCCTGTCGTAAAAATGCCAAAAAACCGACTTGCTTCAGCAGTACAATTCTGGTGCTGTAGTTGTAGGAGATGTCTCAAAACGTCATCAGGAGTCCCGACTAAACCCGTAAATGTAAGAAAATGTAAGAAAATGCATTTTTTACGAAAAACATTTTTTGCTAAAATGTCGTAAGGGGGGACCCTGTCGTAAAAATTCCAAAAAACTGACTTGCTTCAGCAGCACAATTCTGGTGCTGTAGTTGTAGGAGATGTCTCAAAACGTCATCAGGAGTCCCTACAAAACCTAAAAATGGCATAAAATGCTTTTTTTGGGAAAACTTTTTTTTTACAAAAAAAAATTCAAAAAACAGACTTGCTTCAGCAGCACAATTCTGGTGCTGTAGTTGTAGGAGATGTCTCAAAACGTCATCAGGAGTCCCGACTAAACCCGTAAATGTAAGAAAATGCATTTTTTACGAAAAACATTTTTTGCTAAAATGTCGTAAGGGGGGACCCTGTCGTAAAAATTCCAAAAAACTGACTTGCTTCATTAGCACAATTCTGGTGCTGTAGTTGTAGGAGATGTCTTAAAACGTCATCAGGAGTCCCTACAAAACCTAAAAATGGCATAAAATGCTTTTTTTGGGAAAACTTTTTTTTTACAAAAAAAAATTCAAAAAACAGACTTGCTTCAGCAGCACAATTCTGGTGCTGTAGTTGTAGGAGATGTCTCAAAACGTCATCAGGAGTCCCGACTAAACCCGTAAATATAAGAAAATGTAACAAAATGCATTTTTTACGAAAAACATTTTTTGCTAAAATGTCGTAAGGGGGGACCCTGTCGTAAAAATTCCAAAAAACTGACTTGCTTCAGCAGCACAATTCTGGTGCTGTAGTTGTAGGAGATGTCTCAAAACGTCATCAGGAGTCCCTACAAAACCTAAAAATGGCATAAAATGCTTTTTTTGGGAAAACTTTTTTTTTACAAAAAAAAATTCAAAAAACCGACTTGCTTCAGCAGCACAATTCTGGTGCTCTAGTTGTAGGAGATGTCTCAAAACGTCATCAGGAGTCCCGACTAAACCCGTAAATGTAAGAAAATGCATTTTTTAAGAAAAACATTTTTTGCTAAAATGTCGTAAGGGGGGACCCTGTCGTAAAAATTCCAAAAAACTGACTTGCTTCAGCAGCACAATTCTGGTGCTGTAGTTGTAGGAGATGTCTCAAAACGTCATCAGGAGTCCCTACAAAACCTAAAAATGGCATAAAATGCTTTTTTTGGGAAAACTTTTTTTTTACAAAAAAAAATTCAAAAAACAGACTTGCTTCAGCAGCACAATTCTGGTGCTGTAGTTGTAGGAGATGTCTCAAAACGTCATCAGGAGTCCCGACTAAACCCGTAAATGTAAGAAAATGCATTTTTTAAGAAAAACATTTTTTGCTAAAATGTCGTAAGGGGGGACCCTGTCGTAAAAATTCCAAAAAACTGACTTGCTTCAGCAGCACAATTCTGGTGCTGTAGTTGTAGGAGATGTCTCAAAACGTCATCAGGAGTCCCGACTAAACCCGTAAATGTAAGAAAATGTAAGAAAATGCATTTTTTACGAAAAACATTTTTTGCTAAAATGTCGTAAGGGGGGACCCTGTCGTAAAAATTCCAAAAAACTGACTTGCTTCAGCAGCACAATTCTGGTGCTGTAGTTGTAGGAGATGTCTCAAAACGTCATCAGGAGTCCCTACAAAACCTAAAAATGGCATAAAATGCTTTTTTTGGGAAAACTTTTTTTTTACAAAAAAAAATTCAAAAAACAGACTTGCTTCAGCAGCACAATTCTGGTGCTGTAGTTGTAGGAGATGTCTCAAAACGTCATCAGGAGTCCCGACTAAACCCGTAAATGTAAGAAAATGCATTTTTTACGAAAAACATTTTTTGCTAAAATGTCGTAAGGGGGGACCCTGTCGTAAAAATTCCAAAAAACTGACTTGCTTCATTAGCACAATTCTGGTGCTGTAGTTGTAGGAGATGTCTTAAAACGTCATCAGGAGTCCCTACAAAACCTAAAAATGGCATAAAATGCTTTTTTTGGGAAAACTTTTTTTTTACAAAAAAAAATTCAAAAAACAGACTTGCTTCAGCAGCACAATTCTGGTGCTGTAGTTGTAGGAGATGTCTCAAAACGTCATCAGGAGTCCCGACTAAACCCGTAAATATAAGAAAATGTAAGAAAATGCATTTTTTACGAAAAACATTTTTTGCTAAAATGTCGTAAGGGGGGACCCTGTCGTAAAAATTCCAAAAAACTGACTTGCTTCAGCAGCACAATTCTGGTGCTGTAGTTGTAGGAGATGTCTCAAAACGTCATCAGGAGTCCCTACAAAACCTAAAAATGGCATAAAATGCTTTTTTTGGGAAAACTTTTTTTTTACAAAGAAAAATTCAAAAAACCGACTTGCTTCAGCAGCACAATTCTGGTGCTCTAGTTGTAGGAGATGTCTCAAAACGTCATCAGGAGTCCCGACTAAACCCGTAAATGTAAGAAAATGCATTTTTTAAGAAAAACATTTTTTGCTAAAATGTCGTAAGGGGACCCTGTCGTAAAAATTCCAAAAAACTGACTTGCTTCAGCAGCACAATTCTGGTGCTGTAGTTGTAGGAGATGTCTCAAAACGTCATCAGGAGTCCCTACAAAACCTAAAAATGGCATAAAATGCTTTTTTTGGGAAAACTTTTTTTTTACAAAAAAAAATTCAAAAAACAGACTTGCTTTAGCAGCACAATTCTGGTGCTGTAGTTGTAGGAGATGTCTCAAAACGTCATCAGGAGTCCCGACTAAACCCGTAAATGTAAGAAAATGCATTTTTTAAGAAAAACATTTTTTGCTAAAATGTCGTAAGGGGGGACCCTGTCGTAAAAATTCCAAAAAACTGACTTGCTTCAGCAGCACAATTCTGGTGCTATAGTTGTAGGAGATGTCTTAAAACGTCATCAGGAGTCCCTACAAAACCTAAAAATGGCATAAAATGCTTTTTTTGGGAAAACTTTTTTTTTACAAAAAAAAATTCAAAAAACAGACTTGCTTCAGCAACACAATTCTGGTGCTGTAGTTGTAGGAGATGTCTCAAAACGTCATCAGGAGTCCCGACTAAACCCGTAAATGTAAGAAAATGCATTTTTTACGAAAAACATTTTTTGCTAAAATGTCGTAAGGGGGGACCCTGTCGTAAAAATTCCAAAAAACTGACTTGCTTCAGCAGCACAATTCTGGTGCTGTAGTTGTAGGAGATGTCTCAAAACGTCATCAGGAGTCCCTACAAAACCTAAAAATGGCATAAAATGCTTTTTTTGGGAAAACTTTTTTTTTACAAAAAAAAATTCAAAAAACAGACTTGCTTCAGCAGCACAATTCTGGTGCTGTAGTTGTAGGAGATGTCTCAAAACGTCATCAGGAGTCCCGACTAAACCCGTAAATGTAAGAAAATGCATTTTTTAAGAAAAACATTTTTTGCTAAAATGTCGTAAGGGGGGACCCTGTCGTAAAAATTCCAAAAAACCGACTTGCTTCAGCAGCACAATTCTGGTGCTGTAGTTGTAGCAGATGTCTCAAAACGTCATCAGGAGTCCCTACAAAACCTAAAAATGGCATAAAATGCTTTTTTTGGGAAAACTTTTTTTCTACAAAAAAAATTCAAAAAACAGACTTGCTTCAGCAGCACAATTCTGGTGCTGTAGTTGTAGGAGATGTCTCAAAACGTCATCAGGAGTCCCGACTAAACCCGTAAATGTAAGAAAATGCATTTTTTACGAAAAACATTTTTTGCTAAAATGTCGTAAGGGGGGACCCTGTCGTAAAAATGCCAAAAAACCGACTTGCTTCAGCAGCACAATTCTGGTGCTGTAGTTGTAGGAGATGTCTCAAAACGTCATCAGGAGTCCCTACAAAACCTAAAAATGGCATAAAATGCTTTTTTTGGGAAAACTTTTTTTTTACAAAAAAATTTTCAAAAAACAGACTTGCTTCAGCAGCACAATTCTGGTGCTGTAGTTGTAGGAGATGTCTCAAAACGTCATCAGGAGTCCCGACTAAACCCGTAAATGTAAGAAAATGTAAGAAAATGCATTTTTTACGAAAAACATTTTTTGCTAAAATGTCGTAAGGGGGGACCCTGTCGTAAAAATTCCAAAAAACTGACTTGCTTCAGCAGCACAATTCTGGTGCTGTAGTTGTAGGAGATGTCTCAAAACGTCATCAGGAGTCCCTACAAAACCTAAAAATGGCATAAAATGCTTTTTTTGGGAAAACTTTTTTTTGACAAAAAAAAATTCAAAAAACAGACTTGCTTCAGCAGCACAATTCTGGTGCTGTAGTTGTAGGAGATGTCTCAAAACGTCATCAGGAGTCCCGACTAAACCCGTAAATGTAAGAAAATGCATTTTTTACGAAAAACATTTTTTGCTAAAATGTCGTAAGGGGGGAGACCCTGTCGTAAAAATGCCAAAAAACCGACTTGCTTCAGCAGCACAATTCTGGTGCTGTAGTTGTAGGAGATGTCTCAAAACGTCATCAGGAGTCCCTACAAAACCTAAAAATGGCATAAAATGCTTTTTTTGGGAAAACTTTTTTTTTACAAAAAAAATTTCAAAAAACAGATTTGCTTCAGCAGCACAATTCTGGTGCTGTAGTTGTAGGAGATGTCTCAAAACGTCATCAGGAGTCCCGACTAAACCCGTAAATGTAAGAAAATGTAAGAAAATGCATTTTTTACGAAAAACATTTTTTGCTAAAATGTCGTAAGGGGGGACCCTGTCGTAAAAATTCCAAAAAACTGACTTGCTTCAGCAGCACAATTCTGGTGCTGT
The DNA here is from genome assembly GCF_033978785.1 of Entelurus aequoreus. NCBI lineage: Eukaryota > Metazoa > Chordata > Actinopteri > Syngnathiformes > Syngnathidae > Entelurus > Entelurus aequoreus. The sequence goes on from NW_026907979.1 coordinate 382,998, forward strand.
AGTTGTAGGAGATGTCTCAAAACGTCATCAGGAGTCCCTACAAAACCTAAAAATGGCATAAAATGCTTTTTTTGGGAAAACTTTTTTTTTACAAAAAAAAATTCAAAAAACAGACTTGCTTCAGCAGCACAATTCTGGTGCTGTAGTTGTAGGAGATGTCTCAAAACGTCATCAGGAGTCCCGACTAAACCCGTAAATGTAAGAAAATGTAAGAAAATGCATTTTTTAAGAAAAACATTTTTTGCTAAAATGTCGTAAGGGGGGACCCTGTCGTAAAAATGCCAAAAAACCGACTTGCTTCAGCAGTACAATTCTGGTGCTGTAGTTGTAGGAGATGTCTCAAAACGTCATCAGGAGTCCCTACAAAACCTAAAAATGGCATAAAATGCTTTTTTTGGGAAAACTTTTTTTTTACAAAAAAAAATTCAAAAAACAGACTTGCTTCAGCAGCACAATTCTGGTGCTGTAGTTGTAGGAGATGTCTCAAAACGTCATCAGGAGTCCCGACTAAACCCGTAAATGTAAGAAAATGTAAGAAAATGCATTTTTTACGAAAAACATTTTTTGCTAAAATGTCGTAAGGGGGGACCCTGTCGTAAAAATTCCAAAAAACTGACTTGCTTCAGCAGCACAATTCTGGTGCTGTAGTTGTAGGAGATGTCTCAAAACGTCATCAGGAGTCCCTACAAAACCTAAAAATGGCATAAAATGCTTTTTTTGGGAAAACTTTTTTTTTACAAAAAAAAATTCAAAAAACAGACTTGCTTCAGCAGCACAATTCTGGTGCTGTAGTTGTAGGAGATGTCTCAAAACGTCATCAGGAGTCCCGACTAAACCCGTAAATGTAAGAAAATGCATTTTTTACGAAAAACATTTTTTGCTAAAATGTCGTAAGGGGGGACCCTGTCGTAAAAATTCCAAAAAACTGACTTGCTTCATTAGCACAATTCTGGTGCTGTAGTTGTAGGAGATGTCTTAAAACGTCATCAGGAGTCCCTACAAAACCTAAAAATGGCATAAAATGCTTTTTTTGGGAAAACTTTTTTTTTACAAAAAAAAATTCAAAAAACAGACTTGCTTCAGCAGCACAATTCTGGTGCTGTAGTTGTAGGAGATGTCTCAAAACGTCATCAGGAGTCCCGACTAAACCCGTAAATATAAGAAAATGTAAGAAAATGCATTTTTTACGAAAAACATTTTTTGCTAAAATGTCGTAAGGGGGGGGGACCCTGTCGTAAAAATTCCAAAAAACTGACTTGCTTCAGCAGCACAATTCTGGTGCTGTAGTTGTAGGAGATGTCTCAAAACGTCATCAGGAGTCCCTACAAAACCTAAAAATGGCATAAAATGCTTTTTTTGGGAAAACTTTTTTTTTACAAAAAAAAATTCAAAAAACCGACTTGCTTCAGCAGCACAATTCTGGTGCTGTAGTTGTAGGAGATGTCTCAAAACGTCATCAGGAGTCCCGACTAAACCCGTAAATGTAAGAAAATGCATTTTTTAAGAAAAACATTTTTTGCTAAAATGTCGTAAGGGGGGACCCTGTCGTAAAAATTCCAAAAAACTGACTTGCTTCAGCAGCACAATTCTGGTGCTGTAGTTGTAGGAGATGTCTCAAAACGTCATCAGGAGTCCCTACAAAACCTAAAAATGGCATAAAATGCTTTTTTTGGGAAAACTTTTTTTTTACAAAAAAAAATTCAAAAAACAGACTTGCTTCAGCAGCACAATTCTGGTGCTGTAGTTGTAGGAGATGTCTCAAAACGTCATCAGGAGTCCCGACTAAACCCGTAAATGTAAGAAAATGTAAGAAAATGCATTTTTTACGAAAAACATTTTTTGCTAAAATGTCGTAAGGGGGGACCCTGTCGTAAAAATTCCAAAAAACGGACTTGCTTCAGCAGCACAATTCTGGTGCTGTAGTTGTAGGAGATGTCTCAAAACGTCATCAGGAGTCCCTACAAAACCTAAAAATGGCATAAAATGCTTTTTTTGGGAAAACTTTTTTTTTACAAAAAAAAATTCAAAAAACAGACTTGCTTCAGCAGCACAATTCTGGTGCTATAGTTGTAGGAGATGTCTTATAACGTCATCAGGAGTCCCTACAAAACCTAAAAATGGCATAAAATGCTTTTTTTGGGAAAACTTTTTTTTTACAAAAAAAAATTCAAAAAACAGACTTGCTTCAGCAACACAATTCTGGTGCTGTAGTTGTAGGAGATGTCTCAAAACGTCATCAGGAGTCCCGACTAAACCCGTAAATGTAAGAAAATGCATTTTTTACGAAAAACATTTTTTGCTAAAATGTCGTAAGGGGGGACCCTGTCGTAAAAATTCCAAAAAACTGACTTGCTTCAGCAGCACAATTCTGGTGCTGTAGTTGTAGGAGATGTCTCAAAACGTCATCAGGAGTCCCTACAAAACCTAAAAATGGCATAAAATGCTTTTTTTGGGAAAACTTTTTTTTTACAAAAAAAAATTCAAAAAACAGACTTGCTTCAGCAGCACAATTCTGGTGCTGTAGTTGTAGGAGATGTCTCAAAACGTCATCAGGAGTCCCGACTAAACCCGTAAATGTAAGAAAATGCATTTTTTAAGAAAAACATTTTTTGCTAAAATGTCGTAAGGGGGGACCCTGTCGTAAAAATTCCAAAAAACCGACTTGCTTCAGCAGCACAATTCTGGTGCTGTAGTTGTAGCAGATGTCTCAAAACGTCATCAGGAGTCCCTACAAAACCTAAAAATGGCATAAAATGCTTTTTTTGGGAAAACTTTTTTTCTACAAAAAAAATTCAAAAAACAGACTTGCTTCAGCAGCACAATTCTGGTGCTGTAGTTGTAGGAGATGTCTCAAAACGTCATCAGGAGTCCCGACTAAACCCGTAAATGTAAGAAAATGCATTTTTTACGAAAAACATTTTTTGCTAAAATGTCGTAAGGGGGGACCCTGTCGTAAAAATGCCAAAAAACCGACTTGCTTCAGCAGCACAATTCTGGTGCTGTAGTTGTAGGAGATGTCTCAAAACGTCATCAGGAGTCCCTACAAAACCTAAAAATGGCATAAAATGCTTTTTTTGGGAAAACTTTTTTTTTACAAAAAAAATTTCAAAAAACAGACTTGCTTCAGCAGCACAATTCTGGTGCTGTAGTTGTAGGAGATGTCTCAAAACGTCATCAGGAGTCCCGACTAAACCCGTAAATGTAAGAAAATGTAAGAAAATGCATTTTTTACGAAAAACATTTTTTGCTAAAATGTCGTAAGGGGGGACCCTGTCGTAAAAATTCCAAAAAACTGACTTGCTTCAGCAGCACAATTCTGGTGCTGTAGTTGTAGGAGATGTCTCAAAACGTCATCAGGAGTCCCTACAAAACCTAAAAATGGCATAAAATGCTTTTTTTGGGAAAACTTTTTTTTGACAAAAAAAAATTCAAAAAACAGACTTGCTTCAGCAGCACAATTCTGGTGCTGTAGTTGTAGGAGATGTCTCAAAACGTCATCAGGAGTCCCGACTAAACCCGTAAATGTAAGAAAATGCATTTTTTACGAAAAACATTTTTTGCTAAAATGTCGTAAGGGGGGAGACCCTGTCGTAAAAATGCCAAAAAACCGACTTGCTTCAGCAGCACAATTCTGGTGCTGTAGTTGTAGGAGATGTCTCAAAACGTCATCAGGAGTCCCTACAAAACCTAAAAATGGCATAAAATGCTTTTTTTGGGAAAACTTTTTTTTTACAAAAAAAAATTCAAAAAACAGATTTGCTTCAGCAGCACAATTCTGGTGCTGTAGTTGTAGGAGATGTCTCAAAACGTCATCAGGAGTCCCGACTAAACCCGTAAATGTAAGAAAATGTAAGAAAATGCATTTTTTACGAAAAACATTTTTTGCTAAAATGTCGTAAGGGGGGACCCTGTCGTAAAAATTCCAAAAAACTGACTTGCTTCAGCAGCACAATTCTGGTGCTGTCTTAAAACGTCATCAGGAGTCCCTACAAAACCTAAAAATGGCATAAAATGCTTTTTTTGGGAAAACTTTTTTTTTACAAAAAAAAATTCAAAAAACAGACTTGCTTCAGCAGCACAATTCTGGTGCTGTAGTTGTAGGAGATGTCTCAAAACGTCATCAGGAGTCCCGACTAAACCCGTAAATGTAAGAAAATGTAAGAAAATGCATTTTTTAAGAAAAACATTTTTTGCTAAAATGTCGTAAGGGGGGACCCTGTCGTAAAAATGCCAAAAAACCGACTTGCTTCAGCAGTACAATTCTGGTGCTGTAGTTGTAGGAGATGTCTCAAAACGTCATCAGGAGTCCCTACAAAACCTAAAAATGGCATAAAATGCTTTTTTTGGGAAAACTTTTTTTTTACAAAAAAAAATTCAAAAAACAGACTTGCTTCAGCAGCACAATTCTGGTGCTGTAGTTGTAGGAGATGTCTCAAAACGTCATCAGGAGTCCCGACTAAACCCGTAAATGTAAGAAAATGTAAGAAAATGCATTTTTTACGAAAAACATTTTTTGCTAAAATGTCGTAAGGGGGGACCCTGTCGTAAAAATTGCAAAAAACTGACTTGCTTCAGCAGCACAATTCTGGTGCTGTAGTTGTAGGAGATGTCTCAAAACGTCATCAGGAGTCCCTACAAAACCTAAAAATGGCATAAAATGCTTTTTTTGGGAAAACTTTTTTTTTACAAAAAAAAATTCAAAAAACAGACTTGCTTCAGCAGCACAATTCTGGTGCTGTAGTTGTAGGAGATGTCTCAAAACGTCATCAGGATTCCCGACTAAACCCGTAAATGTAAGAAAATGTAAGAAAATGCATTTTTTACGAAAAACATTTTTTGCTAAAATGTCGTAAGGGGGGACCCTGTCGTAAAAATGCCAAAAAACCGACTTGCTTCAGCAGTACAATTCTGGTGCTGTAGTTGTAGGAGATGTCTCAAAACGTCATCAGGAGTCCCTACAAAACCTAAAAATGGCATAAAATGCTTTTTTTGGGAAAACTTTTTTTTTACAAAAAAAATTTCAAAAACAGACTTGCTTCAGCAGCACAATTCTGGTGCTGTAGTTGTAGGAGATGTCTCAAAACGTCATCAGGAGTCCCGACTAAACCCGTAAATGTAAGAAAATGTAAGAAAATGCATTTTTTACGAAAAACATTTTTTGCTAAAATGTCGTAAGGGGGGACCCTGTCGTAAAAATTGCAAAAAACTGACTTGCTTCAGCAGCACAATTCTGGTGCTGTAGTTGTAGGAGATGTCTCAAAACGTCATCAGGAGTCCCGACTAAACCCGTAAATGTAAGAAAATGTAAGAAAATGCATTTTTTAAGAAAAACATTTTTTGCTAAAATGTCGTAAGGGGGGACCCTGTCGTAAAAATGCCAAAAAACTGACTTGCTTCAGCAGTACAATTCTGGTGCTGTAGTTGTAGGAGATGTCTCAAAACGTCATCAGCAGTCCCTACAAAACCTAAAAATGGCATAAAATGCTTTTTTTGGGAAAACTTTTTTTTACAAAAAAAAATTCAAAAAACAGACTTGCTTCAGCAGCACAATTCTGGTGCTGTAGTTGTAGGAGATGTCTCAAAACGTCATCAGGAGTCCCGACTAAACCCGTAAATGTAAGAAAATGCATTTTTTACGAAAAACATTTTTTGCTAAAATGTCGTAAGGGGGGACCCTGTCGTAAAAATGCCAAAAAACCGACTTGCTTCAGCAGTGCAATTCTGGTGCTGTAGTTGTAGGAGATGTCTCAAAACGTCATCAGGATTCCCTACAAAACCTAAAAATGGCAGAAAATGCTTTTTTTGGGAAAACTTTTTTTTTACAAAAAAAAATTCAAAGAACAGACTTGCTTCAGCAGCACAATTCTGGTGCTGTAGTTGTAGGAGATGTCTCAAAACGTCATCAGGAGTCCCGAGTAAACCCGTAAATGTAAGAAAATGTAAGAAAATGCATTTTTTAAGAAAACATTTTTTGCTAAAATGTCGTAAGGGGGGACCCTGTCATAAAAATGCCAAAAAACCGACTTGTTTCAGCAGTACAATTCTGGTGCTGTATTTGTAGGAGATGTCTCAAAACGTCATCAGGAGCCCCTACAAAACCTAAAAATGGCATAAAATGCTTTTTTTGGGAAACTTTTTTTTTACAAAAAAAATTTCCAAAAAACGGACTTGCTTCAGCAGCACAATTCTGGTGCTGTAGTTGTAGGAGATGTCTCAAAACGTCATCAGGAGTCCCGACTAAACCCGTAAATGTAAGAAAATGTAAGAAAATGCATTTTTTAAGAAAACATTTTTTGCTAAAATGTCGTAAGGGGGGACCCTGTCGTAAAAATTCCAAAAAACTGACTTGCTTCAGCAGCACAATTCTGGTGCTGTAGTTGTAGGAGATGTCTCAAAACGTCATCAGGAGTCCCGACTAAACCCGTAAATGTAAGAAAATGTAAGAAAATGCATTTTTTACGAAAAACATTTTTTGCTAAAATGTCGTAAGGGGGACCCTGTCGTAAAAATGCCAAAAAACCGACTTGCTTCAGCAGTACAATTCTGGTGCTGTAGTTGTAGGAGATGTCTCAAAACGTCATCAGGAGTCCCTACAAAACTTAAAAATGGCATAAAATGCTTTTTTTGGGAAAACTTTTTTTTTACAAAAAACAAATCAAAAAACAGACTTGCTTCAGGAGCACAATTCTGGTGCTGTAGTTGTAGGAGATGTCTCAAAACGTCATCAGGAGTCCCGACTAAACCCGTAAATGTAAGAAAATGTAAGAAAATTCATTTTTTACGAAAAACATTTTTTGCTAAAATGTCGCAAGGGGGGACCCTGTCGTAAAAATGCCAAAAAACGGACTTGCTTCAGCAGTACAATTCTGGTGCTGTAGTTGTAGGAGATGTCTCAAAACGTCATCAGGAGTCCCTACAAAACCTAAAAATGGCATAAAATGCTTTTTTTGGGAAAACTTTTTTTTTACAAAAAAAAATTCCAAAAAACGGACTTGCTTCAGCAGCACAATTCTGGTGCTGTAGTTGTAGGAGATGTCTCAAAACGTCATCAGGAGTCCCGACTAAACCCGTAAATGTAAGAAAATGTAAGAAAATGCATTTTTTAAGAAAAACATTTTTTGCTAAAATGTCGTAAGGGGGGACCCTGTCGTAAAAATGCCAAAAAACCGACTTGCTTCAGCAGTACAATTCTGGTGCTGTAGTTGTAGGAGATGTCTCAAAACGTCATCAGGAGTCCCTACAAAACCTAAAAATGTCATAAAATGCTTTTTTTGGGAAAACTTTTTTTTTTACAAAAAAAAATTCAAAAAACAGACTTGCTTCAGCAGCACAATTCTGGTGCTGTAGTTGTAGGAGATGTCTCAAAACGTCATCAGGAGTCCCGACTAAACCCGTAAATGCAAGAAAATGTAAGAAAATGCATTTTTTACGAAAAACATTTTTTGCTAAAATGTCGTAAGGGGGGACCCTGTCGTAAAAATGCCAAAAAAACGACTTGCTTCAGCAGTACAATTCTGGTGCTGTAGTTGTAGGAGATGTCTCAAAACGTCATCAGGAGTCCCGACTAAACCCGTAAATGCAAGAAAATGTAAGAAAATGCATTTTTTACGAAAAACATTTTTTGCTAAAATGTCGTAAGGGGGGACCCTGTCGTAAAAATGCCAAAAAAACGACTTGCTTCAGCAGCACAATTCTGGTGCTGTAGTTGTAGGAGATGTCTCAAAAACGTCATCAGGAGTCCCGACTAAACCCGTAAATGTAAGAAAATGTAAGAAAATGCATTTTTTAAGAAAAACATTTTTTGCTAAAATGTCGTAAGGGGGGGCCCTGTCATAAAAATGCCAAAAAACCGACTTGCTTCAGCAGTACAATTCTGGTGCTGTAGTTGTAGGAGATGTCTCAAAACGTCATCAGGAGTCCCTACAAAACCTAAAATGGCATAAAATGCTTTTTTTGGGAAAACTTTTTTTTTTACAAACATTTTTTCCAAAAAACGGACTTTCTTCAGCAGCACAATTCTGGTGCTGTAGTTGTAGGAGATGTCTCAAAACGTCATCAGGATTCCCGACTAAACCCGTAAATGTAAGAAAATGTAAGAAAATGCATTTTTTACGAAAAACATTTTTTGCTAAAATGTCGTAAGGGGGGACCCTGTCGTAAAAATGCCAAAAAACCGACTTGCTTCAGCAGTACAATTCTGGTGCTGTAGTTGTAGGAGATGTCTCAAAACGTCACCAGGAGTCCCTACAAAACCTAAAAATGGCATAAAATGCATTTTTTGGGAAAACTTTTTTTTACAAAAAAAAATTCAAAAAACAGACTTGCTTCAGCAGCACAATTCTGGTGCTGTAGTTGTAGGAGATGTCTCAAAACGTCATCAGGAGTCCCGACTAAACCCGTAAATGTAAGAAAATGCATTTTTTACGAAAAACATTTTTTGCTAAAATGTCGTAAGGGGGGACCCTGTCGTAAAAATGCCAAAAAACTGACTTGCTTCAGCAGTACAATTCTGGTGCTGTAGTTGTAGGAGATGTCTCAAAACGTCATTAGGAGTCCCTACAAAACCTAAAAATGGCATAAAATGCTTTTTTTGGAAAACTTTTTTTTTACAAAAAAAAATTCAAAAAACAGACTTGCTTCAGCAGCACAATTCTGGTGCTGTAGTTGTAGGAGATGTCTCAAAACGTCATCAGGATTCCCGACTAAACCCGTAAATGTAAGAAAATGTAAGAAAATGCATTTTTTACGAAAAACATTTTTTGCTAAAATGTCGTAAGGGGGGACCCTGTCGTAAAAATGCCAAAAAACCGACTTGCTTCAGCAGTACAATTCTTGTGCTGTAGTTGTAGGAGATGTCTCAAAACGTCATCAGGAGTCCCTACAAAACCTAAAAATGGCATAAAATGCTTTTTTTGGGAAAACTTTTTTTTTACAAAAAAAATTCAAAAAACAGACTTGCTTCAGCAGCACAATTCTGGTGCTGTAGTTGTAGGAGATGTCTCAAAACGTCATCAGGAGTCCCGACTAAACCCGTAAATGTAAGAAAATGTAAGAAAATGCATTTTTTACGAAAAACATTTTTTGCTAAAATGTCGTAAGGGGGGACCCTGTCGTAAAAATTCCAAAAAACTGACTTGCTTCAGCAGCACAATTCTGGTGCTGTAGTTGTAGGAGATGTCTCAAAACGTCATCAGGAGTCCCGACTAAACCCGTAAATGTAAGAAAATGTAAGAAAATGCATTTTTTAAGAAAAACATTTTTTGCTAAAATGTCGTAAGGGGGGACCCTGTCGTAAAAATGCCAAAAAACCGACTTGCTTCAGCAGTACAATTCTGGTGCTGTAGTTGTAGGAGATGTCTCAAAACGTCATCAGGAGTCCCTACAAAACCTAAAAATGGCATAAAATGCTTTTTTTGGGAAAACTTTTTTTTTACAAAAAAAAATTCCAAAAAAACGGACTTGCTTCAGCAGCACAATTCTGGTGCTGTAGATGTAGGAGATGTCTCAAAACGTCATCAGGAGTCCCGACTAAACCCGTAAATGTAAGAAAATGTAAGAAAATGCATTTTTTACGAAAAACATTTTTTGCTAAAATGTCGTAAGGGGGGACCCTGTCGTAAAAATTGCAAAAAACTGACTTGCTTCAGCAGCACAATTCTGGTGCTGTAGTTGTAGGAGATGTCTCAAAACGTCATCAGGAGTCCCTACAAAACCTAAAAATGGCATAAAATGCTTTTTTTGGGAAAACTTTTTTTTACAAAAAAAAATTCAAAAAACAGACTTGCTTCAGCAGCACAATTCTGGTGCTGTAGTTGTAGGAGATGTCTCAAAACGTCATCAGGAGTCCCGACTAAACCCGTAAATGTAAGAAAATGTGAGAAAAACATTTTTTGCTAAAATGTCGTAAGGGGGGACCCTGTCGTAAAAATGCCAAAAAACGGACTTGCTTCAGCAGTACAATTCTGGTGCTGTAGTTGTAGGAGATGTCTCAAAACGTCATCAGGAGTCCCTACAAAACCTAAAAATGGCATAAAATGCTTTTTTTGGGAAAACTTTTTTTTTACAAAAAATTTTTCAAAAAACAGACTTGCTTCAGCAGCACAATTCTGGTGCTGTAGTTGTAGGAGATGTCTCAAAACGTCATCAGGAGTCCCGACTAAACCCGTAAATGTAAGAAAATGTAAGAAAATGCATTTTTTACGAAAAACATTTTTTGCTAAAATGTCGTAAGGGTGGACCCTGTCGTAAAAATGCCAAAAAACTGACTTGCTTCAGCAGTACAATTCTGGTGCTGTAGTTGTAGGAGATGTCTCAAAACGTCATCAGGAGTCCCTACAAAACCTAAAAATGGCATAAAATGCTTTTTTTGGGAAAACTTTTTTTTACAAAAATTTTTTCAAAAAACAGACTTGCTTCAGCAGCACAATTCTGGTGCTGTAGTTGTAGGAGATGTCTCAAAACGTCATCAGGAGTCCCGACTAAACCCGTAAATGTAAGAAAATGTAAGAAAATGCATTTTTTACGAAAAACATTTTTGCTAAAATGTCGTAAGGGGGGACCCTGTCGTAAAAATTCCAAAAAACTGGCTTGCTTCAGCAGCACAATTCTGGTGCTGTAGTTGTAGGAGATGTCTCAAAACGTCATCAGGAGTCCCGACTAAACCCGTAAATGTAAGAAAATGTAAGAAAATGCATTTTTTACATAAAACATTTTTTGCTAAAATGTCGTAAGGGGGGACCCTGTCGTAAAAATTGCAAAAAACGGACTTGCTTCAGCAGCACAATTCTGGTGCTGTAGTTGTAGGAGATGTCTCAAAACGTCATCAGGAGTCCTTACAAAACCTAAAAATGGCATAAAATGCTATTTTTGGGAAAACTTTTTTTTACAAAAAAAAATTCAAAAAACAGACTTGCTTCAGCAGCACAATTCTGGTGCTGTAGTTGTAGGAGATGTCTCAAAACGTCATCAGGATTCCCGACTAAACCCGTAAATGTAAGAAAATGTAAGAAAATGCATTTTTTACGAAAAACATTTTTTGCTAAAATGTCGTAAAAATGCCAAAAAACCGACTTGCTTCAGCAGTACAATTCTGGTGCTGTAGTTGTAGGAGATGTCTCAAAACGTCATCAGGAGTCCCTACAAAACCTAAAAATGGCATAAAATGCTTTTTTTGGGAAAACTTTTTTTTTACAAAAAAAAATTCAAAAAACAGACTTGCTTCAGCAGCACAATTCTGGTGCTGTAGTTGTAGGAGATGTCTCAAAACGTCATCAGGAGTCCCGACTAAACCCGTAAATGTAAGAAAATGCATTTTTTAAGAAAAACATTTTTTGCTAAAATGTCGTAAGGGGGGACCCTGTCGTAAAAATGCCAAAAAACTGACTTGCTTCAGCAGTACAATTCTGGTGCTGTAGTTGTAGGAGATGTCTCAAAACGTCATCAGGAGTCCCTACAAAACCTAAAAATGGCATAAAATGCTTTTTTTGGGAAAACTTTTTTTTTACAAAAATTTTTTCAAAAAACAGACTTGCTTCAGCAGCACAATTCTGGTGCTGTAGTTGTAGGAGATGTCTCAAAACGTCATCAGGAGTCCCGACTAAACCCGTAAATGTAAGAAAATGTAAGAAAATGCATTTTTAAGAAAAACATTTTTTGCTAAAATGTCGTAAGGGGGGACCCTGTCGTAAAAATGCCAAAAAACTGACTTGCTTCAGCAGTACAATTCTGGTGCTGTAGTTGTAGGAGATGTCTCAAAACGTTATCAGGAGTCCCTACAAAACCTAAAAATGGCATAAAATGCTTTTTTTGGGAAAACTTTTTTTTTACAAAAAAAATTTCAAAAAACAGACTTGCTTCAGCAGCACAAATCTGATGCTGTAGTTGTAGGAGATGTCTCAAAACGTCATCAGGAGTCCCGACTAAACCCGTAAATGTAAGAAAATGTAAGAAAATGCATTTTTTACGAAAAACATTTTTTGCTAAAATGTCGTAAGGGCTGTCGTAAAAATTGCAAAAAACTGACTTGCTTCAGCAGCACAATTCTGGTGCTGTAGTTGTAGGAGATGTCTCAAAACGTCATCAGGAGTCCCGACTAAACCCGTAAATGTAAGAAAATGTAAGAAAATGCATTTTTTACGAAAAACATTTTTTGCTAAAATGTCGTAAGGGGGGACCCTGTCGTAAAAATGCCATAAAACCGACTTGCTTCAGCAGTACAATTCTGGTGCTGTAGTTGTAGGAGATGTCTCAAAACGTCATCAGGAGTCCCTACAAAACCTAAAAATGGCATAAAATGCTTTTTTGGGAAAACTTTTTTTTTACAAAAAAAAATTCCAAAAAACGACTTGCTTCAGCAGCACAATTCTGGTGCTGTAGATGTAGGAGATGTCTCAAAACGTCATCAGGAGTCCCGACTAAACCCGTAAATGTAAGAAAATGTAAGAAAATGCATTTTTTAAGAAAAACATTTTTTGCTAAAATGTCGTAAGGGGGGACCCTGTCGTAAAAATGCCAAAAAACCGACTTGCTTCAGCAGTGCAATTCTGGTGCTGTAGTTGTAGGAGATGTCTCAAAACGTCATCAGGATTCCCTACAAAACCTAAAAATGGCATAAAATGCTTTTTTTGGGAAAACTTTTTTTTTTACAAAGAAAAATTCAAAAAACAGACTTGCTTCAGCAGCACAATTCTGGTGCTGTAGTTGTAGGAGATGTCTCAAAACGTCATCAGGAGTCCCTACAAAACCTAAAAATGGCATAAAATGCTTTTTTTGGGAAAACTTTTTTTTTACAAAAAAAAATTCCAAAAAACGGACTTGCTTCAGCAGCACAATTCTGGTGCTGTAGTTGTAGGAGATGTCTCAAAACGTCATCAGGAGTCCCGACTAAACCCGTAAATGTAAGAAAATGTAAGAAAATACATTTTTTACGAAAAACATTTTTTGCTAAAATGTCGTAAGGGGGGACCCTGTCGTAAAAATGCCAAAAAACCGACTTGCTTCAGCAGTACAATTCTGGTGCTGTAGTTGTAGGAGATGTCTCAAAACGTCATCAGGAGTCCCGACTAAACACGTAAATGTAAGAAAATGTAAGAAAATGCATTTTTACGAAAAACGTTTTTTGCTAAAATGTCGTAAGGGGG